>NW_027552587.1:0-70684 GCF_045843805.1 Urocitellus parryii | reverse complement strand
TCAAGATTGGGTTAAAAAAAAATGTTTCCTGAGATTTCAGGAAACTCGTAGTTTTTTTGGAAGCTTGGCAACCCAATTCAATGAAACTGATTCTCGTCAGTCTCTGCTTGGGGCTACTTCAATAGGACACAAACCATAGCGATAGAACTTGGAACTACATTATTGTGCCAAGTTTCAAAGAGCTAGCACAACCATGTTTGATTTAGAGTTCCAACTACATGTATCCATATAGGAGAAAACAGAGTGAAACCTAAACATGAAAACTGGTTACTGAAAAGGAACGGTTGAACCTAGAAGAACGAAATTTGGTGAGCCAAGTGGGATTTTTGTACTGATTATTACCTGCAAGTATCAAAAGTTTGGGTGAAAAAATGTTTGCTGAGTTTTCCAGAAACTCGTAATTTATTGGAAGCTTGGCAACCCCTTTCAATGAAAGTGATTCTCGTCAGTCTCTGCTTGGGGCTACCTTCAATAGGACACAAACTATAGAGATAGAACTTGGAACTACATTATTGTGCCAAGTTTCAAAGAGCTAGCACAAACCGTGTTTGATTTATAGTTCCAACTACATGTATCCATATTTTAGAAAACAGAGTGAAACCTAAACATGAAAACGGTTACTGCAAAGGAACGGTTTAACCTAGAAGAACGAAATTTGGTGAGCCAAGTGGGATTGGTGTACTGATCATTAACTGGAAGTACCATCTAGATTGGGTGAAAAAATGTTTGCTGAGATTTCTGGAAACTCGTAGATTTTGGAAGCTTGGCAACCCCTTTCAATAAAAGTAATGCTCGTCAGTCTCTGCTTGGGGCTACTTCAATAGGACACAAACCATAGTGATAGAACTTGGAACTACATTATTGTGCCAAGTTTCAAAGAGCTAGCACAAACCGTGTTTGATTTAGCGTTCCAAATACATGTATCCATATAGAAGAAAACAGAGTGAAACCTAAACATGAAAACGGTTACTGCAAAGGAACGGTTGAACCTAGAAGAACGAAATTTAGTGAGCCAAGTGGGATTGGTGTACTGATCATTTCCTGCAAGTATCATCAATATTGGGTGAAAAAATGTTTGCTGAGACTTCAGGAAACCCGTAGTTTTTTGGAAGCTTGGCAACCCAATTCAATGAAAGTGATTCTCGTCAGTCTCTGCTTGGGGCTACTTCAATAGGACAAAACCATAGCGATAGAACTTGGAACTACATTATTGTGCCAAGTTTCAAAGAGCTAGCACAAACCGTGTTTGATTTAGAGTTCCAACTACATGTATCCATATAGGAGAAAACAGAGTGAAACCTAAACATGAAAACGGTTACTGCAAAGGAACGGTTTAACCTAGAAGAACGAAATTTGGTGAGCCAAGTGGGATTGGAGTACTGATCATTACCTGCAAGTATCATCAGGATTGGGTGAAAAAATATTTGCTAAGATTTCAGGAAACTCGTAGTTTTTTGGAAGCTTGGCAACCCCTTTCAATAAAAGTAATTCTCGTCAGTCTCTGCTTGGGGCTACTTCAATAGGACACAAACCATAGCGATAGAACTTGGAACTACATTATTGTGCCAAGTTTCAAAGAGATAGCACAAACCGTGTTTGATTTAGAGTTCCAACTACATGTATCCATATAGGAGCTAACAGAGTGAAACCTAAACATGAAAACGATTACTGCAAAGGAACGGTTTAACGTAGAAGAACGCAATTTATTGAGCCACATGGGATTGGTGTACTGATAACTACCTGCAAGTATCATCAAGATTGGGTGAAAAAATGTTTGCTGAGATTTCCGGAAACTCGTATTTTTTTGGAAGCTAGGCAACCCAATTCAATGAAAGTGATTCTCGTCAGTCTCTGCTTGGGGCTACTTCAATAGGACACAATCCATAGCGATAGAACTTGGAACTACATTATTGTGCCAAGTTTCAAAGAGCTAGCACAAACCGTGTTTGATTTAGAGTTCCAAATACATGTATCCATATAGGAGAAAACAGAGTGAAACCTAAACATGAAAACGATTACTGCAAAGGAACGGTTTAACCTAGAAGAACGAAATTTGGTGAGCCAAGTGGGATCGGTGTACTGATCATTACCTGCGAGTATCAAAAGTTTGGGTGAAAAAATGTTTGCTGAGATTTCAGGAAACTCGTAATTTATTGGAAGCTTGGCAACCCCTTTCAATGAAAGTGATTCTCCTCAGTCTCTGCTTGGGGCTACTTCAATAGGACACAAACCATAGCGATAGAACTTGGAACTACATTATTGTGCCAAGTTTCAAAGAGCTAGCACAAACCGTGTTTGATTTAGAGTTCCAACTACATGTATCCATATAGGAGAAAACAGAGTGAAACCTAAACATGAAACGGTTACTGCAAAGGAACGGTTTAACCTAGAAGAACGAAATTTGGTGAGCCAAGTGGGATTGGAGTACTGATCATTACCTGCAAGTATCATCAGGATTGGGTGAAAAAATATTTGCTGAGATTTCAGGAAACTCGTAGTTTTTTGGAAGCTTGGTAACCCCTTTCAATAAAAGTGATTCTCGTCAGTCTCTGCTTGGGGCTACTTCAATAGGACACAAACCATAGCGATAGATCTTGGAACTATATTATTGTGCCACGTTTGAAAGAGTTAGCACAAACCGTGTTTGATTTAGAGTTCCAACTACATGTATCCATATAGGAGAAAACAGAGTGAAACCTAAACATGAAAACGGTTACTGCAAAGGAACGGTTTAACGTAGAAGAACGCAATTTAGTGAGCCAAGTGGGAATGGTGTACTGATCATTTCCTGCAAGTATCATCAAATATTGGGTGAAAAAATGTTTGCTGAGATTTCAGGAAACCCAGAGTTTTTTGGAAGCTTGGCAACCCAATTCAATGAAAGTGATTCTCGTCAGTCTCTGCTTGGGGCTACTTCAATAGGACAAAAACCATAGCGATAGAACTTGGAACTACATTATTGTGCCAAGTTTCAAAGAGCTAGCACAAACCGTGTTTGATTTAGAGTTCCAACTACATGTATCCATATAGGAGAAAACAGAGTGAAACCTAAACATGAAAACGGCTACTGCAAAGGAACGGTTTAACCTAGAAGAACGAAATTTGGTGAGCCAAGTGGGATTGGAGTACTGATCATTACCTGCAAGTATCATCAGGATTGGGTGAAAAAATATTTGCTAAGAATTTCAGGAAACTCGTAGTTTTTTGGAAGCTTGGCAACCCCTTTCAATAAAAGTGATTCTCGTCAGTCTCTGCTTGGGGCTACTTCAATAGGACACAAACCATAGCGATAGAACTTGGAACTACATTATTGTGCCAAGTTTCAAAGAGCTAGCACAAACCGTGTTTGATTTACAGTTCCAACTACATGTATCCATATAGGAGAAAACAGAGTGAAACCTAAACATGAAAACGGTTACTGCAAAGGAACGGTTTAACCTAGAAGAACGCAATTTAGTGAGCCACATGGGATTGGTGTACTGATCACTACCTTCAAGTATCATCAAGATTGGGTGAAAAAATGTTTGCTGAGATTTCCGGAAACTCGTATTATTTTGGAAGCTAGGCAACCCAATTCAATGAAAGTGATTCTCGTCAGTATCTGCTTGGGGCTACTTCAATAGGACACAAACCATAGCGATAGAACTTGGAACTACATTATTGTGCCAAGTTTCAAAGAGCTAGCACAAACCGTGTTTGATTTAGAGTTCCAACTACATGTATCCATATAGGAGAAAACAGAGTGAAACCTAAACATGAAAACGATTACTGCAAAGGAACGGTTGAACCTAGAAGAACGAAATTTGGTGAGCCAAGTGGGATTTGTGTACTGATCATTACCTGCAAGTATCAAAAGTTTGGGTGAAAAAAATGTTTGCTGTTATTTCAGGAAACTCGTAATTTATTGGAAGCTTGGCAACCCCTTTCAATGAAAGTGATTCTCCTCAGTCTCTGCTTGGGGCTACTTCAATAGGACACAAACCATAGCGATAGAACTTGGAACTACATTATTGTGCCAAGTTTCAAAGAGCTAGCACAAACCGTGTTTGATTTAGAGTTCCAACTACATGTATCCATATAGGAGAAAACAGAGTGAAACCTAAACATGAAAACGGTGACTGCAAAGGAACGGTTGAACCTAGAAGAACGAAATTTGGTGAGCCAAGTGGGATTGGTGTACTGATCATTAACTGGAAGTACCATCTAGATTGGGTGAAAAAATGTTTGCTGAGATTTTCTGGAAACTCGTATTTTTTTGGAAGCTAGGCAACCCAATTCAATGAAAGTGATTCTCGTCAGTCTCTGCTTGGGGCTACTTCAATAGGACACAATCCATAGCGATAGAACTTGGAACTACATTATTGTGCCAAGTTTCAAAGAGCTAGCACAAACCGTGTTTGATTTAGAGTTCCAAATACATGTAATCCATATAGGAGAAAACAGAGTGAAACCTAAACATGAAAACGATTACTGCAAAGGAACGGTTTAACCTAGAAGAACGAAAATTTGGTGAGCCAAGTGGGATCGGTGTACTGATCATTACCTGCGAGTATCAAAAGTTTGGGTGAAAAAATGTTTGCTGAGATTTCAGGAAACTCGTAATTTATTTGGAAGCTTGGCAACCCTTTCAATGAAAGTGATTCTCCTCAGTCTCTGCTTGGGGCTACTTCAATAGGACACAAACCATAGCGATAGAACTTGGAACTACATTATTGTGCCAAGTTTCAAAGAGCTAGCACAAACCGTGTTTGATTTAGAGTTCCAACTACATGTATCCATATAGGAGAAAACAGAGTGAAACCTAAACATGAAACGGTTACTGCAAAGGAACGGTTTAACCTAGAAGAACGAAATTTGGTGAGCCAAGTGGGATTGGAGTACTGATCATTACCTGCAAGTATCATCAGGATTGGGTGAAAAAATATTTGCTGAGATTTCAGGAAACTCGTAGTTTTTTGGAAGCTTTGCAACCCCTTTCAATAAAAGTGATTCTCGTCAGTCTCTGCTTGGGGCTACTTCAATAGGACACAAACCATAGCGATAGATCTTGGAACTATATTATTGTGCCACGTTTGAAAGAGTTAGCACAAACCGTGTTTGATTTAGAGTTCCAACTACATGTATCCATATAGGAGAAAACAGAGTGAAACCTAAACATGAAAACGGTTACTGCAAAGGAACGGTTTAACGTAGAAGAACGCAATTTAGTGAGCCAAGTGGGAATGGTGTACTGATCATTTCCTGCAAGTATCATCAATATTGGGTGAAAAAATGTTTGCTGAGATTTCAGGAAACCCAGAGTTTTTTGGAAGCTTGGCAACCCAATTCAATGAAAGTGATTCTCGTCAGTCTCTGCTTGGGGCTACTTCAATAGGACAAAAACCATAGCGATAGAACTTGGAACTACATTATTGTGCCAAGTTTCAAAGAGCTAGCACAAACCGTGTTTGATTTAGAGTTCCAACTACATGTATCCATATAGGAGAAAACAGAGTGAAACCTAAACATGAAAACGGCTACTGCAAAGGAACGTTTAACCTAGAAGAACGAAAATTTGGTGAGCCAAGTGGGATTGGAGTACTGATCATTACCTGCAAGTATCATCAGGATTGGGTGAAAAAATATTTGCTAAGATTTCAGGAAACTCGTAGTTTTTTTGGAAGCTTGGCAACCCCTTTCAATAAAAGTGATTCTCGTCAGTCTCTGCTTGGGGCTACTTCAATAGGACACAAACCATAGCGATAGAACTTGGAACTACATTTATTGTGCCAAGTTTCAAAGAGCTAGCACAAACCGTGTTTGATTTACAGTTCCAACTACATGTATCCATATAGGAGAAAACAGAGTGAAACCTAAACATGAAAACGGTTACTGCAAAGGAACGGTTTTTAACCTAGAAGAACGCAATTTAGTGAGCCACATGGGATTGGTGTACTGATCACTACCTTCAAGTATCATCAAGATTGGGTGAAAAAATGTTTGCTGAGATTTCCGGAAACTCGTATTATTTTTGGAAGCTAGGCAACCCAATTCAATGAAAGTGATTCTCGTCAGTATCTGCTTGGGGCTACTTCAATAGGACACAAACCATAGCGATAGAACTTGGAACTACATTATTGTGCCAAGTTCAAAGAGCTAGCACAAACCGTGTTTGATTTAGAGTTCCAACTACATGTATCCATATAGGAGAAAACAGAGTGAAACCTAAACATGAAAACGATTACTGCAAAGGAACGGTTGAACCTAGAAGAACGAAATTTGGTGAGCCAAGTGGGATTTGTGTACTGATCATTACCTGCAAGTATCAAAAGTTTGGGTGAAAAAATGTTTGCTGTTATTTCAGGAAACTCGTAATTTATTGGAAGCTTGGCAACCCCTTTCAATGAAAGTGATTCTCCTCAGTCTCTGCTTGGGGCTACTTCAATAGGACACAAACCATAGCGATAGAACTTGGAACTACATTATTGTGCCAAGTTTCAAAGAGCTAGCACAAACCGTGTTTGATTTAGAGTTCCAACTACATGTATCCATATAGGAGAAAACAGAGTGAAACCTAAACATGAAAACGGTGACTGCAAAGGAACGGTTTAACCTAGAAGAACGAAATTTGGTGAGCCAAGTGGGATTGGTGTACTGATCATTAACTGGAAGTACCATCTAGATTGGGTGAAAAAATGTTTGCTGAGATTTCTGGAAACTCGTAGATTTTGAAGCTTGGCAACCCCTTTCAATGAAAGTAATGCTCGTCAGTCTCTGCTTGGGGCTACTTCAATAGGACACAAACCATAGCGATAGAACTTGGAACTACATTATTGTGCCACGTTTCAAAGAGCTAGCAGAAACCGTGTTTGATTTAGAGTTCCAACTACATGTATCCATATAGGACAAAACAGAGTGAAACCTAAACATGAAAACGGTTACTGCAAAGGAACGGTTTAACCTAGAAGAACGCAATTTAGTGAGCCAAGTGGGATTGGTGTACTGATCATTTCCTGCAAGTATCATCAGGATTGGGTGAAAAAATATTTGCTGAGATTTCAGGAAACTCGTAGTTTTTTGGAAGCTTGGCAACCCCTTTCAATGAAAGTGATTCTCGTCAGTCTCTGCTTGGGGCTACTTCAATAGGACACAAACCATAGCGATAGAACTTGGAACTACATTATTGTGCCAAGTTTCAACGAGCTAGCACAAACCGTGTTTGATTTAGCGTTCCAACTACATGTATCCATATAGGAGAAAACAGAGTGAAACCTAAACATGAAAACGGTTACTGCAAAGGAACGGTTTAACCTAGAAGAACAAAATTTGGTGAGACAAGTGGGATTAGAGTACTGATCATTACCTGCAAGTATCATCAGGATTGGGTGAAAAAATATTTGCTGAGATTTCAGGAAACTCGTAGTTTTTTGGAAGCTTGGCAACCCCTTTCAATGAAAGTGATTCTCGTCAGTCTCTGCTTGGGGCTACTTCAATAGGACACAAACCATAGCGATAGAACTTGGAACTACATTATTGTGCCAAGTTTCAAAGACCTAGCACAAACCGTGTTTGATTTAGAGTTCCAACTACATGTATCCATATAGGAGAAAACAGAGTGAAACCTAAACATGAAAACGGTTACTGCAAAGGAACGGTTTAACCTAGAAGAACGCAATTTAGTGAGCCAAGTGGGAATGGTGTACTGATCATTTCCTGCAAGTATCATCAATATTGGGTGAAAAAATGTTTGCTGAGATTTCAGGAAACCCAGAGTTTTTTGGAAGCTTGGCAACCATTCAATGAAAGTGATTCTCGTCAGTCTCTGCTTGGGGCTACTTCAATAGGACAAAAACCATAGCGATAGAACTTGGAACTACATTATTGTGCCAAGTTTCAAAGAGCTAGCACAAACCGTGTTTGATTTAGAGTTCCAACTACATGTATCCATATAGGAGAAAACAGAGTGAAACCTAAACATGAAAACGGCTACTGCAAAGGAACGGTTTAACCTAGAAGAACGAAATTTGGTGAGCCAAGTGGGATTGGAGTACTGATCATTACCTGCAAGTATCATCAGGATTGGGTGAAAAAATATTTGCTAAGATTTCAGGAAATTCGTAGTTTTTTGGAAGCTTGGCAACCCCTTTCAATAAAAGTGATTCTCGTCAGTCTCTGCTTGGGGCTACTTCAATAGGACACAAACCATAGCGATAGAACTTGGAACTACATTATTGTGCCAAGTTTCAAAGAGCTAGCACAAACCGTGTTTGATTTACAGTTCCAACTACATGTATCCATATAGGAGAAAACAGAGTGAAACCTAAACATGAAAACGGTTACTGCAAAGGAACGGTTTAACCTAGAAGAACGCAATTTAGTGAGCCACATGGGATTGGTGTACTGATCATTACCTTCAAGTATCATCAAGATTGGGTGAAAAAATGTTTGCTGAGATTTCCGGAAACTCGTATTATTTTGGAAGCTAGGCAACCCAATTCAATGAAAGTGATTCTCGTCAGTATCTGCTTGGGGCTACTTCAATAGGACACAAACCATAGCGATAGAACTTGGAACTACATTATTGTGCCAAGTTTCAAAGAGCTAGCACAAACCGTGTTTGATTTAGAGTTCCAACTACATGTATCCATATAGGAGAAAACAGAGTGAAACCTAAACATGAAAACGATTACTGCAAAGGAACGGTTGAACCTAGAAGAACGAAATTTGGTGAGCCAAGTGGGATTTGTGTACTGATCATTACCTGCAAGTATCAAAAGTTTGGGTGAAAAAATGTTTGCTGTTATTTCAGGAAACTCGTAATTTATTGGAAGCTTGGCAACCCCTTTCAATGAAAGTGATTCTCCTCATTCTCTGCTTGGGGCTACTTCAATAGGACACAAACCATAGCGATAGAACTTGGAACTACATTATTGTGCCAAGTTTCAAAGAGCTAGCACAAACCGTGTTTGATTTAGAGTTCCAACTACATGTATCCATATAGGAGAAAACAGAGTGAAACCTAAACATGAAAACGGTGACTGCAAAGGAACGGTTTAACCTAGAAGAACGAAATTTGGTGAGCCAAGTGGGATTGGTGTACTGATCATTAACTGGAAGTACCATCTAGATTGGGTGAAAAAATGTTTGCTGAGATTTCTGGAAACTCGTAGATTTTGGAAGCTTGGCAACCCCTTTCAATGAAAGTAATGCTCGTCAGTCTCTGCTTGGGGCTACTTCAATAGGACACAAACCATAGCGATAGAACTTGGAACTACATTATTGTGCCACGTTTCAAAGAGCTAGCAGAAACCGTGTTTGATTTAGAGTTCCAACTACATGTATCCATATAGGACAAAACAGAGTGAAACCTAAACATGAAAACGGTTACTGCAAAGGAACGGTTTAACCTAGAAGAACGCAATTTAGTGAGCCAAGTGGGATTGGTGTACTGATCATTTCCTGCAAGTATCATCAGGATTGGGTGAAAAAATATTTGCTGAGATTTCAGGAAACTCGTAGTTTTTTGGAAGCTTGGCAACCCCTTTCAATGAAAGTGATTCTCGTCAGTCTCTGCTTGGGGCTACTTCAATAGGACACAAACCATAGCGATAGAACTTGGAACTACATTATTGTGCCAAGTTTCAACGAGCTAGCACAAACCGTGTTTGATTTAGCGTTCCAACTACATGTATCCATATAGGAGAAAACAGAGTGAAACCTAAACATGAAAACGGTTACTGCAAAGGAACGGTTTAACCTAGAAGAACAAAATTTGGTGAGACAAGTGGGATTAGAGTACTGATCATTACCTGCAAGTATCATCAGGATTGGGTGAAAAAATATTTGCTGAGATTTCAGGAAACTCGTAGTTTTTTGGAAGCTTGGCAACCCCTTTCAATGAAAGTGATTCTCGTCAGTCTCTGCTTGGGGCTACTTCAATAGGACACAAACCATAGCGATAGAACTTGGAACTACATTATTGTGCCAAGTTTCAAAGACCTAGCACAAACCGTGTTTGATTTAGAGTTCCAACTACATGTATCCATATAGGAGAAAACAGAGTGAAACCTAAACATGAAAACGGTTACTGCAAAGGAACGGTTTAACCTAGAAGAACGCAATTTAGTGAGCCAAGTGGGATTGGTGTACTGATCATTTCTTGCAAGTATCATCTAGATTGGGTGAAAAAATGTTTGCTGAGATTTCCGGAAACTCGTAGTTTTTTGGAAGCTTGGTAACCCCTTTCAATGAAAGTGATTCTCGTCAGTCTCTGCTTGGGGCTACTTTAATAGGACACAAACCATAGTGATGGAATTTGGTACTACATTATTGTGCCAGGTTTCAAAGAGCTAGCACAAACCGTCTTTGATTTTGAGTTCCAACTACATGTATCCATATAGGAGAAAACAGAGTGAAACCTAAACTTGAAAACGGTTACTGCAAAGGAACGGTTTAACGTATAAGAACGAAATTTGGTGAACCAAGTGGAATTGGTATACTGATCATTAAATGGAAGTATCATCTAGATTGGGTGAAAAAATGTTTGCTGAGATTTCCGGAAACTCATAGTTTTTTGGAAGCTTGGCAACCCAATTCAATGAAAGTGATTCTCGTCAGTCTCTGCTTGGGGCTACTTCAATAGGACACAAACCATAGCGAGAGAACTTGGAACTACATTATTGTGCCAAGTTTCAAAGAGCTAGCACAAACCGTGTTTGATTTAGAGTTCCAACTACATGTATCCATATAGGAGAAAACAGAGTGAAACCTAAACATGAAAACGGTTACTGTAAAGGAACGGTTGGACCTAGAAGAACAAAATTTGGTGAGCCAAGTGGGATTGGTGTACTGATCATTAACTGGAAGTATCATCAAGATTGGGTGAAAAAATGTTTGCTGAGATTTCCGGAAACTCGTCGTTTTTTGGAAGTTGGCAACCCATTTCAATGAAAGTGATTCTCGTCAGTGTCTGCTTGGGGCTACTTCAATAGGACACAAACCATAGCTAGAGAACTTGGAACTACATTATTGTGCCAAGTTTCAAAGAGCTAGCACAAACCGTGTTTGATTTAGCGTTCCAACTACATGTATCCATATAGGAGAAAACAGAGTGAAACCTAAACATGAAAACGGTTCCTGCAAAGGAACGGTTTAACCTAGAATAACGAAATTTGGTGAGCCAAGTGGGATTGGTGTACTGATCATTAAATGGAAGTATCATCAAGATTGGGTGAAAAAATGTTTGCTGAGATTTCCGGAAACTCGTAGTTTTTTGGAAGCTTGGCAACCCCTTTCAATGAAAGTGATTCTCGTCAGTCTCTGCTTGGGGCTACTTCAATAGGACACAAACCATAGCGATAGAACTTGGAACTACATTCTTGTGCCAAGTTTCAAAGAGCTTGCACAAACCGTGTTTGATTTAGAGTTCCAACTACATGTATCCATATAGGAGAAAACAGAGTGAAACCTAAACATAAAAAAGGTTACTGCAAAGGAACGGTTTAACCTAGAACAACGCAATTTGGTGAGCCAAGTGGGATTGGTGTACTGATCATTACCTGCAAGTATCACCAAGATTGGGTGAAAAAATATTTGCTGAGATTTCAGAATACTCGTAGTTTTTTGGAAGCTTGGCAACCCCTTTCAATGAAAGTGATTCTCGTCAATCTCTGCTTGGGGCTACTTCAATAGGACACAAACCATAGCGATAGAACTTGGAACTACATTATTGTGCCAAGTTTTAAAGAGCTAGCACAAACCGTGTTGGATTTAGAGTTCCAACTACATGTATCCATATAGGAGAAAACAGAGTGAAACCTAAACATGAAAACGGTTACTGCAAAGGAACGGTTTAACCTAGAAGAACGCCATTTGGTGAGCCAAGTGGGATTGGTGTCCTGATCATTACCTGCAAGTATCATCAAGATTGGGTGAAAAAATGTTTAATGAGATTTTCGGAAACTCGTAGTTTTTTGGAAGCTTGGCAACCCCTTTCAATGAAAGTGATTCTCGTCAGTCTCTGCTTGGGTCTACTTCAATAGGACACAAACAATAGTGATAGTCCTTGGAACTACATTATTGTGCCAAGTTTCAAAGAGCTAGCACAAACCGTGTTTGATTTAGAGTTCCAACTACATGTATCCATATAGGAGAAAACAGAGTGAAACGTAAACATGAAAACGGTTACTGCAACGGAACGGTTGAACCTAGAAGAACGCAATTTGGTGAGCCAAGTGGGATTGGTATACTGATCATTAAATGAAGTATCATCTAGATTGGGTGAAAAAATGTTTGCTGAGATTTCCGGAAACTCGTAGTTTTTTGGAAGCTTGGCATCCCCTTTCAATGAAAGTGATTCTCGTCAGTCTCTGCTTGGGGCTACTCCAATAGGACACAAACCATAGCGATAGAACTTGGAACTACATTATTGTGCCAAGTTTCAAAGAGCTAGCACAAACCGTGTTTGATTTAGAGTTCCAACTACATGTATCCATATAGGAGAAAACAGAGTGAAACCTTAACATGAAAACGGTTACTCCAAAGGAACGGTTTAAACTAGAAGAACGAAATTTGGTGAGCCAAGTGGGATTGGTGTACTGATCATTACCTGCAAGTATCATCAAGATTGGGTGAAAAAATGTTTGCTGAGATTTCCGGAAACTCGTAGTTTTTTGGAAGCTTGGCAACCCCTTTC
Organism: Urocitellus parryii; assembly: GCF_045843805.1. Lineage (NCBI taxonomy): Eukaryota > Metazoa > Chordata > Mammalia > Rodentia > Sciuridae > Urocitellus > Urocitellus parryii. Next base: position 58,011 of record NW_027552587.1, on the reverse strand, counting down.
AATGAAAGTGATTCTCGTCAGTCTCTGCTTGGGGCTACTTCAATAGGACACAAACCATAGCGATAGAACTTGGAACTACATTCTTGTGCCAAGTTTCAAAGAGCTAGCACAAACCGTGTTTGATTTAGAGTTCCAAATACATGTATCCATATAGGAGAAAACAGAGTGAAACCTAAACATGAAAACGGTTACTGCAAAGGAACGGTTTAACCTAGAACAACGCAATTTGGTGAGCCAAGTGGGATTGGTGTACTGATCATTACCTGCAAGTATCATCAAGATTGGGTGAAAAAGTGTTTGCTGAGATTTCAGAACACTCGTAGTTTTTTGGAAGCTTGGCAACCCCTTTCAATGAAAGTGATTCTCGTCAGTCTCTGCTTGGGGCTACTTCAATAGGACACAAACCATAGCGATAGAACTTGGAACTACATTATTGTTCCAAGTTTCAAAGAGATAGCACAAACCGTGTTTGATTTAGAGTTCCAACTATATGTATTCATATAGGAGAAAACAGAGTGAAACCTAAACATGAAAACGGTTCCTGCAAAGGAACGGTTTAACCTAGAATAACGAAATTTTGTGAGCCAAGTGGGATTGGTGTACTGATCATTACGTGCAAGTATCATCAAGATTGGGTGAAAAAATATTTGCTGAGATTTCCGGAAACTCGTAGGTTTTTGGAAGCTTGGCAACCCCTTTCAATGAAAGTGATTCTCGTCAGTCTCTGCTTGGGGCTACTTCAATAGGACACAAACCATAGCGATAGAACTTGGAACTACATTCTTGTGCCAAGTTTCAAAGAGCTTGCACAAACCGTGTTTGATTTAGAGTTCCAACTACATGTATCCATATAGGAGAAAACAGAGTGAAACCTGAACATGAAAACGGTTCCTGCAAAGGAACGGTTTAACCTAGAAGAACGAAATTTGGTGAGCCAAGTGGGATTGGTGTACTGATCATGACCTGCAAGTATCATCTGGATTGGGTGAATAAATGTTTGCTGAGATTTCCGGAAACTCGTTGATTTTGGAAGCTTGGCAACCCCTTTCAATGAAAGTAATGCTCCTCAGTCTCTGCTTGGGGCTACTTCAATAGGACACAAACCATAGCGATAGAACTTGGAACTACATTATTGTGCCAAGTTTCAAAGAGCTAGCACAAAACGTGTTTGATTTAGAGTTCCAACTACATGTATCCATATAGGAGAAAACAGAGTGAAATCTAAACATAAAACTGTTACTGCAAAGGAAAGGTTTAAACTAGAAGAACGGAATTTAGTGTGCCAAGTGGGATTGGTGTACTGATCATTACCTGCAAGTATCATCAAGATTGGGTGAAAAAATGTTTGCTGAGATTTCAGGAAACTCGTAGTTTTTTGGAAGCTTGGCAACCCCTTTCAATGAAAGTGATTCTCGTCAGTCTCTGCTTGGGGTTACTTCAATAGGACACAAAACATAGCGATAGAACTTGGAACTACATTATTGTGCCAAGTTTCAAAGAGCTAGCACAAACCGTGTTTGATTTAGAGTTCCAAATACATGTATCCATATAGGAGAAAACAGAGTGAAACCTGAACATGAAAACGGTTACTACAAAGGAACGGTTTAACCTAGAAGAACGAAATTTGGTGAGCCAAGTGGGATTGGTGTACTGATCATGACCTGCAAGTATCATCTGGATTGGGTGAATAAATGTTTGCTGAGATTTCCGGAAACTCGTTGATTTTGGAAGCTTGGCAACCCCTTTCAATGAAAGTAATGCTCCTCAGTCTCTGCTTGGGGCTACTTCAATAGGACACAAACCATAGCGATAGAACTTGGAACTACATTATTGTGCCAAGTTTCAAAGAGCTAGCACAAAACGTGTTTGATTTAGAGTTCCAACTACATGTATCCATATAGGAGAAAACAGAGTGAAATCTAAACATAAAACGGTTACTGCAAAGGAAAGGTTTAAACTAGAAGAACGGAATTTAGTGAGCCAAGTGGGATTGGTGTACTGATCATTACCTGCAAGTATCATCAAGATTGGGTGAAAAAGTGTTTGCTGATATTTCAGAACACTCGTAGTTTTTTGGAAGCTTGGCAACCCCTTTCAATGAAAGTGATTCTCGTCAGTCTCTGCTTGGGGCTACTTCAATAGGACACAAACCATAGCGATAGAACTTGGAACTACATTATTGTTCCAAGTTTCAAAGAGATAGCACAAACCGTGTTTGATTTAGTGTTCCAAATATATGTATCCATATAGGAGATAACAGAGTGAAACGGAAACATGAAAACGGTTACTACAAAGGAACGGTTTAACCTAGAAGAACGAAATTTGGTGAGCCAAGTGGGATTGGTGTACTGATCATTAAATGGAAGTGTCATCAAGATTGGGTGAAAAAATGTTTGCTGAGATTTCCGGAAACTCGTAGATTTTGGAAGCTTGGCAACCCCTTTCAATGAAAGTGATTCTCGTCAGTCTCTGCTTGGGGCTACTTCAATAGGACACAAACCATAGGGATAGAACTTGGAACTACATTATTGTGCCAAGTTTCAAAGAGCTAGCACAAACCGTGTTTGATTTAGAGTTCCAACTACGTGTATCCATATAGGAGAAAACAGAGTGAAACCTTAACATGAAAACGGTTACTTCAATGGAACGGTTTAATGTAGAAGAACGAAATTGGTGAGCCAATGGGATTGGTGTTCTGGTCATTACCTGCAAGTATCATCAGGATTGGGTGAAAAAATATTTGCTGAGATTTCAGGAAACGCGTAGATTTTTGGAAGCTTGGCAACCTTTTTCAATGAAAGTGATTCTCGTCAGTCTCTGCTTGGGGCTACTTCAATAAGACAAAAACCATATCGATAGAACCTGGAACTACATTATTGTGCCAAGATTCAAAGAGCTAGCACACACTGTGTTTGATTTAGAGTTCCAACTACATGTATCCATATAGGAGAAAACAGAGTGAAACCTAAACATGAAAACGGTTACTGCAAAGGAACGGTTTAACCTAGAAAAACGAAATTTGGTGAGCCAAGTGGGATAGGTGTGTTGATCATTAAATGGAAGTATCATCAAGATTGGGTGAAAAACTGTTTGGTGAGATTTCAGAAACTCGTAGTTTTTTGGAAGCTTGGCAACCCCTTTCAATGAAAGTGATTCTCGTCCTTCTCTGCTTGGGGCTACTTCAATAGGACACAAAGCATAGCGATAGAACTTGGAACTACATTATTGTGCCAAGTTTCAAAGAGCTCGCACAAACCGTGTTTGATTTAGAGTTCCAACTACATGTATTCATATAGGAGAAAACAGAGTGAAACCAAACTTGAAAACGGTTACTGCAAAGGAACGGTTTAACCTAGAAGAACGAAATTTGGTGAACCAAGTGGGATTGGTATACTGATCATTAAATGGAAGTATCATCTAGATTGGGTGAAAAAATGTTTGCTGAGATTTCCGGAAACTCGTAGTTTTTTGGAAGCTTGGCAACCCCTTCAAATGAAAGTGATTCTCATCAGTCTCTGCTTGGGGCTACTTCAATAGGACACAAACCATAGCGATAGAACTTGGAACTACATTATTGTGCCATGTTTCAAAGAGCTAGCACAAACCGTGTTTGATTTAGAGTTCCAACTACATGTATCCATATAGGAGAAAACAGAGTGAAACCTAAACATGAAAACGGTTACTGCAAAGGAACGGTTTAACCTAGAAGAACGCCATTTGGTGAGCCAAGTGGGATTGGTGTCCTGATCATTACCTGCAAGTATCATCAAGATTGGGTGAAAAAATGTTTAATGAGATTTTCGGAAACTCGTAGTTTTTTGGAAGCTTGGCAACCCCTTTCAATGAAAGTGATTCTCGTCAGTCTCTGCTTGGGGCTACTTCAATAGGACACAAACCATAGCGATAGAACTTGGAACTACATTATTGTGCCAAGTTTCAAAGACCTAGCACAAACCGTGTTTGATTTAGAGTTCCAAATATATGTATTCATATAGGAGAAAACAGAGTGAAACCTAAACATGAAAACGGTTCCTGCAAAGGAACGGTTTAACCTCGAATAACGAAATTTTGTGAGCCAAGTGGGATTGGTGTACTGATCATTAAATGGAAGTATCATCATGATTGGGTGAAAAAATGTTTGCTGAGATTTCCGGAAACTCGTAGTTTTTTGGAAGCTTGGCAACCCCTTTCAATGAAAGTGATTCTCGTCAGTCTCTGCTTGGGGCTACATCAATAGGACACAAACCATAGCGATAGAACTTGGAACTACATTCTTGTGCCAAGTTTCAAAGAGCTTGCACAAACCGTGTTTGATTTAGAGTTCCAACTACATGTATCCATATAGGAGAAAACAGAGTGAAACCTAAACATGAAAACGGTTACTGCAAAGGAACGGTTTAACCTAGAACAACGCAATTTGGTGAGCCAAGTGGGATTGGTGTACTGATCATTACCTGCAAGTATCATCAAGATTGGGTGAAAAAATATTTGCTGAGATTTCAGAATACTCGTAGTTTTTTGGAAGCTTGGCAACCCCTTTCAGTGAAAGTGATTCTCGTCAATCTCTGCTTGGGGCTATTTCAATAGGACACAAACCATAGCGATAGAACTTGGAACTACATTATTGTGCCAAGTTTCAAAGAGCTAGCACAAACCGTGTTTGATTTAGAGTTCCAAATACATGTATCCATATAGGAGAAAACAGAGTGAAACCTGAACATGAAAACGGTTACTACAAAGGAACGGTTTAACCTAGAAGAACGAAATTTGGTGAGCCAAGTGGGATTGGTGTACTGATCATGACCTGCAAGTATCATCTGGATTGGGTGAATAAATGTTTGCTGAGATTTCCGGAAACTCGTTGATTTTGGAAGCTTGGCAACCCCTTTCAATGAAAGTAATGCTCCTCAGTCTCTGCTTGGGGCTACTTCAATAGGACACAAACCATAGCGATAGAACTTGGAACTACATTATTGTGCCAAGTTTCAAAGAGCTAGCACAAAACGTGTTTGATTTAGAGTTCCAACTACATGTATCCATATAGGAGAAAACAGAGTGAAATCTAAACATAAAACGCTTACTGCAAAGGAAAGGTTTAAACTAGAAGAACGGAATTTAGTGAGCCAAGTGGGATTGGTGTACTGATCATTACCTGCAAGTATCATCAAGATTGGGTGAAAAAATGTTTGCTGAGATTTCAGAAACTCGTAGTTTTTTGGAAGCTTGGCAACCCCTTTCAATGAAAGTGATTCTCGTCAGTCTCTGCTTGGGGTTACTTCAATAGGACACAAACCATAGCGATAGAACTTGGAACTACATTCTTGTGCCAATTTTCAAAGAGCTAGCACAAACCGTGTTTGATTTAGAGTTCCAACTACATGTATCCTTATAGGAGAAAACAGAGTGAAACCTAAACATGAAAACGGTTACTGCAAAGGAACGGTTGAACCTAGAAGAACGAAATTTGGTGAGCCAAGTGGGATTGGTGTACTGATCATTACGTGCAAGTATCATCAAGATTGGGTGAAAAAATATTTGCTGAGATTTCCGGAAACTCGTAGTTTTTTGGACGCTTGGCAACCCCTTTCCAATGAAAGTGATTCTCGTCAGTCTCTGCTTGGGGCTACTTCAATAGGACACAAACCATAGCGATAGAACTTGGAACTACATTATTGTGCCAAGTTTCAAAGACCTAGCACAAACCGTGTTTGATTTAGAGTTCCAAATACTTGTATCCATATAGGAGATAACAGAGTGAAACCGAAACATGAAAACGGTTACTACAAAGGAACGGTTTAACCTAGAAGAACGAAATTTGGTGAGCCAAGTGGGATTGGTATACTGATCATTAAATGGAAGTGTCATCAAGATTGGGTGAAAAAATGTTTGCTGAGATTTCCGGAAACTCGTAGATTTTGGAAGCTTGGCAACCCCTTTCAATGAAAGTGATTCTCGTCAGTCTCTGCTTGGGGCTACTTCAATAGGACACAAACCATAGCGATAGAACTTGGAACTACATTATTGTTCCAAGTTTCAAAGAGCTAGCACAAACCGTGTTTGATTTAGAGTTCCAACTACTTGTATCCATATAGGAGAAAACAGAGTGAAACCTTAACATGAAAACGGTTACTTCAATGGAACGGTTTAATGTAGAAGAACGAAATTGGTGAGCCAATGGGATTGGTGTTCTGGTCATTACCTGCAAGTATCATCAGGATTGGGTGAAAAAATATTTGCTGAGATTTCAGGAAACGCGTAGATTTTTGGAAGCTTGGCAACCTTTTTCAATGAAAGTGATTCTCGTCAGTCTCTGCTTGGGGCTACTTGAATAAGACAAAAACCATAGCGATAGAACCTGGAACTATATTATTGTGCCAAGATTCAAAAAGCTAGCACAAACTGTGTTTGATTTAGAGTTCCAACTACATGTATCCATATAGGAGAAAACAGAGTGAAACCTAACATGAAAACGGTTACTGCAAAGGAACGGTTTAACCTAGAAAAACGAAATTTGGTGAGCCAAGTGGGATAGGTGTGTTGATCATTAAATGGAAGTATCATCAAGATTGGGTGAAAAACTGTTTGGTGAGATTTCAGAAACTCGTAGTTTTTGGAAGCTTGGCAACCCCTTTCAATGAAAGTGATTCTCGTCCTTCTCTGCTTGGGGCTACTTCAATAGGACACAAAGCATAGCGATAGAACTTGGAACTACATTATTGTGCCAAGTTTCAAAGAGCTCGCACAAACCGTGTTTGATTTAGAGTTCCAACTACATGTATTCATATAGGAGAAAACAGAGTGAAACCAAACTTGAAAACGGTTACTGCAAAGGAACGGTTTAACCTAGAAGAACGAAATTTGGTGAACCAAGTGGGATTGGTATACTGATCATTAAATGGAAGTATCATCTAGATTGGGTGAAAAAATGTTTGCTGAGATTTCCGGAAACTCGTAGTTTTTTGGAAGCTTTGCAACCCCTTCAAATGAAAGTGATTCTCATCAGTCTCTGCTTGGGGCTACTTCAATAGGACACAAACCATAGCGATAGAACTTGGAACTACATTATTGTGCCAAGGTTCAAAGAGCTAGCACAAACCGTGTTTGATTTAGAGTTCCAACTACATGTATCCATATAGGAGAAAACAGAGTGAAACCTAAACATGAAAACGGTTACTGCAAAGGAACGGTTTAACCTAGAAGAACGCCATTTGGTGAGCCAAGTGGGATTGGTGTCCTGATCATTACCTGCAAGTATCATCAAGATTGGGTGAAAAAATGTTTAATGAGATTTTCGGAAACTCGTAGTTTTTTGGAGGCTTGGCAACCCCTTTCAATGAAAGTGATTCTCGTCAGTCTCTGCTTGGGGCTACTTCAATAGGACACAAACAATAGTGATAGAACTTGGAACTACATTATTGTGCCAAGTTTCAAAGAGCTAGCACAAACCGTGTTTGATTTAGAGTTCCAACTACATGTATCCATATAGGAGAAAACAGAGTGAAACCTTAACATGAATACATTTACTCCAAAGGAACGGTTTAACCTAGAAGAACGAAATTTGGTGAGCCAAGTGGGATTGGTGTACTGATCATTACCTGCAAGTATCATCAAGATTGGGTGAAAAAATGTTTGCTGAGATTTCCGGAAACTCGTAGTTTTTTGGAAGCTTGGCAACCCCTTTCAATGAAAGTAATTCTCGTCTGTCTCTGCTTGGGGCTACTTCAATATGACACAAACCATAGCGATAGAACTTGGAACTACATTATTGTGCCAAGTTTCAAAGAGCTTGCACAAACCGTGTTTGATTTAGAGTTCCAACTACATGTATCCATATAGGAGAAAACAGAGTGAAACCTAAACATGAAAACGGTTACTGCAAAGGAACGGTTTAACCTAGAACAACGCAATTTGGTGAGCCAAGTGGGATTGGTGTACTGATCATTACCTGCAAGTATCATCAAGATTGGGTGAAAAAATATTTGCTGAGATTTCAGAATACTCGTAGTTTTTTGGAAGCTTGGCAACCCCTTTCAGTGAAAGTGATTCTCGTCAATCTCTGCTTGGGGCTACTTCAATAGGACACAAACCATAGCGATAGAACTTGGAACTACATTATTGTGCCAAGTTTCAAAGAGCTAGCACAAACCGTGTTTGATTTAGAGTTCCAAATACATGTATCCATATAGGAGAAAACAGAGTGAAACCTGAACATGAAAACGGTTACTACAAAGGAACGGTTTAACCTAGAAGAACGAAATTTGGTGAGCCAAGTGGGATTGGTGTACTGATCATGACCTGCAAGTATCATCTGGATTGGGTGAATAAATGTTTGCTGAGATTTCCGGAAACTCGTTGATTTTGGAAGCTTGGCAACCCCTTTCAATGAAAGTAATGCTTCTCAGTCTCTGCTTGGGGCTACTTCAATAGGACACAAACCATAGCGATAGAACTTGGAACTACATTATTGTGCCAAGTTTCAAAGAGCTAGCACAAAACGTGTTTGATTTAGAGTTCCAAATACATGTATCCATATGGGAGAAAACAGAGTGAAATCTAAATATAAAACGGTTACTGCAAAGGAACGGTTTAACCCAGAAGAACGAAATTTGGTGAGCCAAGTGGGATTGGTGTACTGATCATTAAATGGAAGTGTCATCAAGATTGGGTGAAAAAATGTTTGCTGAGATTTTCGGAAACTCGTAGTTTTTTGGAAGCTTGGCAACCCCTTTCAATGAAAGTGATTCTCGTCAGTCTCTGCTTGGGGCTACTTCAATAGGACACAAACCATAGTGATAGAACTTGGAACTACATTTTTGTGCCAAGGTTCAAAGAGCTAGCACAAACCGTGTTTGATTTAGAGTTCCAACTACGTGTATCCATATAGGAGAAAACAGAGTGAAACCTTAACATGAAAACGGTTACTTCAAAGGAACGGTTTAATGTAGAAGAACAAAATTGGTGAGCCAATGGGATTGGTGTTCTGGTCATTACCTGCAAGTATCATCAGGATTGGGTGAAAAAATATTTGCTGAGATTTAAGGAAACTCGTAGATTTTTGGAAGCTTGGCAACCCCTTTCATTGAAAGTGATTCTCGTCAGTCTCTGCTTGGGGCTACTTCAATAAGACAAAAACCATAGCGATAGAACCTGGAACTACATTATTGTGCCAAGATTCAAAGAGCTAGCACAAACTGTGTTTGATTTAGAGTTCCAACTACATGTATCCATATAGGAGAAAACAGAGTGAAACCTAAACTTGAAAACGGTTACTGCAAAGGAACGGATTAACCTAGAAGAACAAAATTTGGTGAACCAAGTGGGATTGGTATACTGATCATTAAATGGAAGTATCATCTAGATTGGGTGAAAAAATGTTTGCTGAGATTTCCGGAAACTCGTAGTTTTTTGGAAGCTTGGCAACCCCTTTCAATGAAAGTGATTCTCGTCAGTCTCTGCTTGGGGCTACTTCAATAGGACACAAACCATAGCGATAGAACTTGGAACTACATTATTGTTCCAAGTTTCAAAGAGATAGCACAAACCGTGTTTGATTTAGAGTTCCAACTATATGTATTCATATAGGAGAAAACAGAGTGAAACCTAAACATGAAAACGGTTCCTTCCAAGGAACGGTTTAACCTAGAATAACGAAATTTGTGAGCCAAGTGGGATTGGTGTACTGATCATTAAATGGAAGTATCATCAAGATTGGGTGAAAAAATGTTTGCTGAGATTTCCGGAAACTCGTAGTTTTTTGGAAGCTTGGCAACCCCTTTCAATGAAAGTGATTCTCGTCAGTCTCTGCTTGGGGCTACTTCAATAGGACACAAACCATAGCGATAGAACTTGGAACTACATTCCTGTGCCAGTTTCAAAGAGCTTGCACAAACCGTGTTTGATTTAGAGTTCCAACTACATGTATCCATGTAGGAGAAAACAGAGTGAAACCTAAACATGAAAACGGTTACTGCAAAGGAACGGTTTAACCTAGAACAACGAAATTTGGTGAGCCAAGTGGGATTGGTGTACTGATCATTACCTGCAAGTATCATCAAGATTGGGTGAAAAAATATTTGCTGAGATTTCAGAATACTCGTAGTTTTTGGAAGCTTGGCAACCCCTTTCAATGAAAGTGATTCTCGTCAATCTCTGCTTGGGGCTACTTCAATAGGACACAAACCATAGCGATAGAACTTGGAACTACATTATTGTGCCAAGTTTCAAAGAGCTAGCACAAACCGTGTTTGATTTAGAGTTCCAACTACATGTATCCATATAGGAGAAAACAGAGTGAAACCTAAACATGAAAACGGTTACTGCAAAGGAACGGTTTAACCTAGAAGAACGCCATTTGGTGAGCCAAGTGGGATTGGTGTCCTGATCATTACCTGCAAGTATCATCAAGATTGGGTGAAAAATGTTTAATGAGATTTTCGGAAACTCGTAGTTTTTTGGAAGCTTGGCAACCCCTTTCAATGAAAGTGATTCTCGTCAGTCTCTGCTTGGGGCTACTTCAATAGGACACAAACCAAAGCGATAGAACTTGGAACTACATTATTTTGCCACGTTTCAAAGACCTAGCACAAACCGTGTTGATTGAGAGTTCCACCTACATGTATCCATATAGGAGAAAACAGAGTGAAACCGAAATATGAAAACGGTTCCTGCAAAGGAACGGTTTAACCTAGAAGAACGAAATAATTTTGGTGAGCCAAGTGGAATATGTGTACTGATCATTAAATTGAAGTATCATCAATATTGGGTGAAAAATGTTTTCTGAGATTTCCAGAAACTCGTCGTTTTTTGGAAGTTGGCAACCCCTTTCAATGAAAGTCATTCTCGTCAGTCTCTGCTTGGGGCTACTTCAATAGGACACAAACCATAGTGATAGAACTGGAACTCATTATTGTGCCAAGTTTCAAAGAGCTAGCACAAACCGTGTTTGATTTAGAGTTCCAACTACGTGTATCCATATAGGAGAAAACAGAGTGAAACCTTAACATGAAAACGGTTACTGCAAAGGAACGGTTTAATGTAGAAGAACGAAATTGGTGAGCCGATGGGATTGGTGTTCTGGTCATTACCTGCAAGTATCATCAGGATTGGGTGAAAAAATATTTGCTGAGATTTCAGGAAACTCGTAGATTTTTGGAAGCTTGGCAACCCCTTTCAATGAAAGTGATTCTCGTCAGTCTCTGCTTGGGGCTACTTCAATAGGACACAAACCATAGCGATAGAACCTGGAACTACATTATTGTGCCACGTTTCAAAGAGCTAGCACAAACTGTGTTTGATTTAGAGTTCCACCTACATGTATCCATATAGGAGAAAACAGAGTGAAACCGAAATATGAAAACGGTTCCTGCAAAGGAACGGTTTAAGCTAGAAAAACGAAATTTGGTGAGCCAAGTGGGATTGGTGTACTGATCATTAAATTGAAGTATCATCAATATTGGGTGAAAAAATGTTTGGTGAGATTTCCGGAAACTCGTCGTTTTTTGGAAGTTGGCAACCCCTTTCAATGAAAGTGATTCTCGTCCTTCTCTGCTTGGGGCTACTTCAATAGGACACAAACCATAGTGATAGAACTTGGAACTACATTTTTGTGCCACGTTTCAAAGAGCTAGCACAAACCGTGTTTGATTTAGAGTTCCAAATACATGTATCCATATAGGAGAAAGAAGAGTGAAACCAAAACATGAAAACGGTTACTCCAAAGGAACGGTTTAACATATAAGAACGAAATTTGGTGAGCCAAGTGGGATTGTGTACTGATCATTACCTGCAAGTATCATCAAGATTGGGTGAAAAAATGTTTGCTGAGATTTCAGAACACTCGTAGTTTTTTGGAAGTTTGGCAACCCCTTTCAATGAAAGTGATTCTCGTCAGTCTCTGCTTGGGGCTACTTCAATAGGACACAAACCATAGCAATAGAACTTGGAACTACATTCTTGTGCCAAGTTTCAAAGAGCTTGCACAAACCGTGTTTGATTTAGAGTTCCAAATATATGTATCCATATAGGAGAAAACAGAGTGAAACCTAAACATGAAAATGGTTACTGCAAAGGAACGGTTTAACCAACAAGAACGAAATTTGGTGAGCCAAGTGGGATTGGTGTACTGATCATTAAATGGAAGTGTCATCAAGATTGGGTGAAAAAATGTTTGCTGAGATTTCCGGAAACTCGTAGATTTTTGGAAGCTTGGCAACCCCTTTAAATGAAAGTGATTCTCGTCAGTCTCTGCTTGGGGCTACTTCAATAGGACACAAACCATAGTGATAGAACTTGGAACTACATTTTTGTGCCAAGGTTCAAAGAGCTAGCACAAACCGTGTTTGATTTAGAGTTCCAACTACGTGTATCCATATAGGAGAAAACAGAGTGAAACCTTAACATGAAAACGGTTACTTCAAAGGAACGGTTTAATGTAGAAGAACAAAATTGGTGAGCCAATGGGATTGGTGTTCTGGTCCTTACCTGCAAGTATCATCAGGATTGGGTGAAAAAATATTTGCTGAGATTTCAGGAAACTCGTAGATTTTTGGAAGCTTGGCAACCCCTTTCAATGAAAGTGATTCTCGTCAGTCTCTGCTTGGGGCTACTTCAATAAGACAAAAATCATAGCGATAGAACCTGGAACTACATTATTGTGCCAAGATTCAAAGAGCTAGCACAAACTGTGTTTGATTTAGAGTTCCAACTACATGTATCCATATAGGAGAAAACAGAGTGAAACCTAAACATGAAAACGGTTACTGCAAAGGAACGGTTTAACCTAGAAAAACGAAATTTGGTGAGCCAAGTGGGATTGGTATACTGATCATTAAATGGAAGTATCATCTAGATTGGGTGAAAAAATGTTTGCTGAGATTTCCGGAAACTCGTAGTTTTTTGGAAGCTTGGCAACCCCTTTCAATGAAAGTGATTCTCGTCAGTCTCTGCTTGGGGCTACTTCAATAGGACACAAACCATAGCGATAGAACTTGGAACTACATTATTTTGCCAAGTTTCAAAGAGCTAGCACAAACCGTGTTTGATTTAGAGTTCCAACTACATGTATCCATATAGGAGAAAACAGAGTGAAACCTAAACATGAAAACGGTTACTGCAAAGGAACGGCTTAACCTAGAAGAACGCCATTTGGTGAGCCAAGTGGGATTGGTGTCCTGATCATTACCTGCAAGTATCATCAAGATTGGGTGAAAAAATGTTTGCTGAGATTTCAGGAAACTCGTAGTTTTTTGGAAGCTTGGCAACCCCTTTCAATGAAAGGGATTCTCGTCAGTCTCTGCTTGGGGCTACTTCAATAGGACAGAAACAATAGTGATAGAAGTTGGAACTACATTATTTTGCCAAGTTTCAAAGAGCTAGCACAAACCGTGTTTGATTTAGAGTTCCAACTACATGTATCCTTATAGGAGAAAACAGAGTGAAAACTAAACATGAAAACGGTTACTGCAAAGGAACGGTTTAACCTAGAAGAACGAAATTTGGTGAACCAAGTGGGATTGGCGTACTGATCATTAAATGGAAGTATCATCAAGATTGGGTGAAAAAATGTTTGCTGAGATTTCCGGAAACTCGTAGTTTTTTGGAAGCTTGGCAACCCCTTTCAATGAAAGTGATTCTCGTCAGTCTCTGCTTGGGGCTACTTCAATAGGACACAAACCAAAGCGATAGAACTTGGAACTACATTATTGTGCCACGTTTCAAAGACCTAGCACAAACCGTGTTGATTGAGAGTTCCACCTACATGTATCCATATAGGAGAAAACAGAGTGAAACCGAAATATGAAAACGGTTCCTGCAAAGGAACGGTTTAACCTAGAAGAACGCAATTTGGTGAGCCAAGTGGAATATGTGTACTGATCATTAAATTGAAGTATCATCAATATTGGGTGAAAAAATGTTTTCTGAGATTTCCAGAAACTCGTCGTTTTTTGGAAGTTGGCAACCCCTTTCAATGAAAGTCATTCTCGTCAGTCTCTGCTTGGGGCTACTTCAATAGGACACAAACCATAGTGATAGAACTTGGAACTCATTATTGTGCCAAGTTTCAAAGAGCTAGCACAAACCGTGTTTGATTTAGAGTTCCAAATACATGTATCCATATAGGAGAAAACAGAGTGAAACCTTAACATGAAAACGGTTACAGCAAAGGAACGGTTTAATGTAGAAGAACGAAATTGGTGAGCCAATGGGATTGGTGTTCTGGTCATTACCTGCAAGTATCATCAGGATTGGGTGAAAAAATATTTGCTGAGATTTCAGGAAACTCGTAGATTTTTGGAAGCTTGGCAACACCTTTCAATGAAAGTGATTCTCGTCAGTCTCTGCTTGGGGCTACTTCAATAGGACACAAACCATAGCGATAGAACCTGGAACTACATTATTGTGCCACGTTTCAAAGAGCTAGCACAAACTGTGTTTGATTTAGAGTTCCACCTACATGTATCCATATAGGAGAAAACAGAGTGAAACCGAAATATGAAAACGGTCCCTGCAAAGGAACGGTTTAACCTAGAAAAACGAAATTTGGTGAGCGAAGTGGGATTGGTGTACTGATCATTAAATTGAAGTATCATCAATATTGGGTGAAAAAATGTTTGGTGAGATTTCCGGAAACTCGTCGTTTTTTGGAAGTTGGCAACCCCATTCAATGAAAGTGATTCTCATCCTTCTCTGCTTGGGCTACTTCAATAGGACACAAACCATAGTGATAGAACTTGGAACTACATTTTTGTGCCAAGTTTCAAAGAGCTAGCACAAACCGTGTTTGATTTAGAGTTCCAAATACATGTATCCATATAGGAGAAAACAGAGTGAAACCTAAACATGAAAACGGTTACTCCAAAGGAACGGTTTAACATAGAAGAACGAAATTTGGTGAGCCAAGTGGGATTGGTGTACTGATCATTACCTGCAAGTATCATCAAGATTGGGTGAAAAAATGTTTGCTGAGATTTCAGAACACTCGTAGTTTTTGGAAGCTTGGCAACCCCTTTCAATGAAAGTGATTCTCGTCAGTCTCTGCTTGGGGCTGCTTCAATAGGACACAAACCATAGCAATAGAACTTGGAACTACATTCTTGTGCCAAGTTTCAAAGAGCTTGCACAAACCGTGTTTGATTTAGAGTTCCAACTATATGTATCCATATAGGAGAAACAGAGTGAAACCTAAACATGAAAACGGTTACTGCAAAGGAACGGTTTAACCTAGAAAAACGAAATTTGGTGAGCCAAGTGGGATTGGTGTACTGATCATTACCTGCAAGTATCATCAAAATTGGGTGAAAAATTATTTGCTGAGATTTCAGAATACTCGTAGTTTTTGGAAGCTTGGCAACCCCTTTCAATGAAAGTGATTCTCGTCAATCTCTGCTTGGGGCTACTTCAATAGGACACAAACCATAGCGATAGAACTTGGAACTACATTATTGTGCCAAGTTTTAAAGAGCTAGCACAAACCGTGTTTGATTTAGAGTTCCAACTACATGTATCCATATAGGAGAAAACAGAGTGAAACCTAAACATGAAAACGGTTCCTGCAAAGGAACGGTTTAACCTAGAAGTAGGCCATTTGGTGAGCCAAGTGGGATTGGTGTCCTGATCATTACCTGCAAGTATCATCAAGATTGGGTGAAAAAATGTTTAATGAGATTTTCGGAAACTCGTAGTTTTTTGGAAGCTTGGCAACCCCTTTCAATGTAAGTGATTCTCGTCAGTCTCTGCTTGGGGCTACTTCAATAGGACACAAACAATAGTGATAGAACTTGGAACTACATTATTTTGCCAAGTTTCAAAGAGCTGGCACAAACCGTGTTTGATTTAGAGTTCCAACTACATGTATCCATATAGGAGAAAACAGAGTGAAACCTAAACATGAAAACGGTTACTGCAAAGGAACGGTTTAACCTAGAAGAACGAAATTTGGTGAACCAAGTGGGATTGGTATACTGATCATTAAATGAAGTATCATCTAGATTGGGTGAAAAAATGTTTGCTGATATTTCCGGAAACTCGTAGTTTTTTGGAAGCTTGGCAACCCCTTTCAATGAAAGTGATTCTCGTCCTTCTCTGCTTGGGGCTACTTCAATAGGACACAAACCATAGCGATAGAACTTGGAACTACATTATTGTGCAAGTTTCAAAGAGCTCACACAAACCGTGTTTGATTTAGAGTTCCAACTACATGTATCCATATAGGAGAAAACAGAGTGAAACCTAAACATGAAAACGGTTACTGCAAAGGAACGGTTTAACCTAGAAGAACGAAATTTGGTGAGCCAAGTGGGATTGGTGTCCTGATCATTACCTGCAAGTATCATCTAGATTGGGTGAAAAAATGTCTGCTGAGATTTCCGGAAACTCGTAGTTTTTTGGAAGCTTGGCAACCCCTTTCAATGAAAGTGATTCTCGTCCTTCTCTGCTTGGGGCTACTTCAATAGGACACAAAACTTAGCGACAGAACTTGGAACTACATTATTGTGCCAAGTTTCAAAGGGCTAGCACAAACCGTGTTTGATTTAGAGTTCCAACTACATGTATCCATATAGGAGAAAACAGAGTGAAACCTAAACATGAAAACGGTTACTCCAAAGGAACGGTTTAACATAGAAGAACGAAATTTGGTGAGCCAAGTGGGATTGGTGTCCTGATCATTACCTGCAAGTATCATCAAGATTGGGTGAAAAATTATTTGCTGAGATTTCAGAATACTCGTAGTTCTTTGGAAGCTTGGCTACCCCTTTCAGTGAAAGTGATTCTCGTCAGTCTCTGCTTGGGGCTACTTCAATAGGACACAAACCATAGCGATAGAACTTGGAACTACATTATTGTGCCACGTTTCAAAAGACCTAGCACAAACCGTGTTGATTGAGAGTTCCAACTACATGTATTCATATAGGAGAAAACAGGGTGAACCCGAAATAGGAAAACGGTTCCTGCAAAGGAACGGTTTAACCTAGAAGAACGCAATTTGGTGAGCCAAGTGGGATTGGTGTACTGATCATTAAATTGAAGTATCATCAATATTGGGTGAAAAAATGTTTTCTGAGATTTCCGGAAACTCGTCGTTTTTTGGAAGTTGGCAACCCCTTTCAATGCAAGTCATTCTCGTCAGTCTCTGCTTGGGGCTACTTCAATAAGACAAAAACCATAGCGATAGAACCTGGAACTACATTATTGTGCCAAGATTCAAAGAGCTAGCACAAACTGTGTTTGATTTAGAGTTCCAACTACATGTATCCATATAGGAGAAAACAGAGTGAAACCTAAACATGAAAACGGTTACTGCAATGGAAGGGTTTAACCTAGAAAAACGAAATTTGGTGAGCCAAGTGAGATTGGTGTGTTGATCATTAAATGGAAGAATCATCAAGATTGGGTGAAAAACTGTTTGGTGAGATTTCAGAAACCCGTAGTTTTTTGGAAGCTTGGCAACCCCTTTCAATGAAAGTGATTCTCGTCATTCTATGCTTGGGGCTACTTCAATAGGACACAAAGCATAGCGATAGAACTTGGAACTACATTATTGTGCCAAGTTTCATAGAGCTAGCACAAAACGTGTTTGATTTAGAGTTCCAAATACATGTATCCATATAGGAGAAAACAGAGTGAAATCTAAACATAAAACGGTTACTGCAAAGGAACGGTTTAAACTAGAAGAACGGAATTTAGTGAGCCAAGTGGGATTGGTGTACTGATCATTACCTGCAAGTATCATCAAGATTGGGTGAACAAATATTTGCTGAGATTTCCGGAAACTCGTAGTTTTTTGGACGCTTGGCAACCCCTTTCAATGAAAGTGATTCTCGTCAGTCTCTGCTTGGGGCTACTTCAATAGGACACAATCCATAGCGATAGAACTTGGAAATACATTATTGTGCCAAGTTTCAAAGACCTAGCACAAACCGTGTTTGATTTAGAGTTCCAAATACTTGTATCCATATCGGAGAAAACAGAGTGAAACCTAAACATGAAAACGGTTACTACAAAGGAACGGTTTAACCTAGAAGAACGCAATTTGGTGAGCCAAGTGGGATTGGAGTACTGATCATTACCAGCAAGTATCATTTGGATTGGGTGAAAAAATATTTGCTGAGATATCAGGAAACTCGTAGTTCTTTGGAAGCTTGGCCACCCCTTTCAATGAAAGTGATTCTCGTCAGTCTCTGCTTGGTGCTACTTCAATAGGACAAAAACCATAGCGATAGAACTTGGAACTACATTATTGTGCCAAGTTTCAAAGAGCTAGCACAAACCGTGTTTGATTTAGAGTTCCAAATACATGTATCCATATAGGAGAAAACATAGTGACACCTAAACATGAAAACGGTTACTGCAAAGGAACGGTTTAACCTAGAAGAACGCAATTTGGTGAGCCAAGTGGGATTGGGGTCCTGATCATTACCTGCAAGTATCATCAAGATTGGGTCAAAAAATGTTTAATGAGATTTCCGGAAACTCGTAGTTTTTTGGAAGCTTGGCAACCCCTTTCAATGAAAGTGATTCTCGTCCTTCTCTGCTTGGGGCTACTTCAATGAGACAGAAACCATAGCGATAGAACTTGGAACTACATTATTTTGCCAAGGTTCAAAGAGGTAGCACAAACCGTGTTTGATTTAGAGTTCCAACTACATGTATCCATATAGGAGAAAACAGAGTGAAACCTAAACATGAAAACGGTTACTGCAAAGGAACGGTTTAACCTAGAAGAACGAAATTTGGTGAGATAAGTGGGATTGGTGTACTGATCATTACCTGCAAGTATCATCAAGATTGGGTGAAAAAATGTTTGCTGAGATTTCCGGAAACTCGGAGTTTTTTGGAAGCTTGGCAACCCCTTTCATTGAATGTGATTCTCGTCAGTCTCTGCTTAGGGCTACTTCAATAGGACACAAACCGTAGCTATAGAACTTGGAACTACATTATTGTGCCAAGTGTCAAAGAGCTAGCACAAACCGTGTATCATTTAGAGTTTCAACTACATGTAACCATATAGGAGGAAACAGAGTGAAATCTAAACATAAAACGGTTACTGCAAAGGAACGGTTTAAATTAGAAGAACGGAATTTAGTGAGCCAAGTGGGATTGGTGTACTGATCATTACCTGCAAGTATCATCAAGATTGGGTGAAAAAATGTTTGCTGAGATTTCAGGAAACTCGTAGTTTTTTGGAAGCTTGGCAACCCCTTTCAATGAAAGTGATTCTCGTCAGTCTCTGCTTGGAGTTACTTCAATAGGACACAAACCATAGCGATAGAACTTGGAACTACATTATTGTGCCAAGGTTCAAAGAGCTAGCACAAACCGTGTTTGATTTAGAGTTCCAACTACATGTATCCTTATAGGAGAAAACAGAGTGAAACCTAAACATGTAAACAGTTACTGCAAAGGAACGGTTTAACCTAGAAGTACGAAATTTGGTGAGCCAAGTGGGATTGGTGTACTGATCATTACGCGCAAGTATGATCAAGATTGGGTGAAAAAATATTTGCTGAGATTTCAGGAAACTCGTCATTTTTTGGAAGCTTGGCAACCCCTTTCAATGAAAGTGATTCTCGTCAGTCTCTGCTTGGGGCTACTTCAATAGGACAAAAACCATAGCGATAGAACTTGGAACTACATTATTGTGCCAAGTTTCAAAGACCCTAGCACAAACCGTGTTTGATTTAGAGTTCCAAATACTTGTATCCATATAGGAGAAAACAGAGTGAAACCGAAACATGAATACGGTTCCTACAAAGGAACGGTTTAACCTAGAAGAACGAAACTTGGTGAGCCAAGTGGGATTGGTGTACTGATCATTAAATGGAAGTGTCATCAAGATTGGGGAAAAAATGTTTGCTGAGATTTCCGGAAACTCGTAGATTTTGGAACTTGGCAACCCCTTTCAATGGAAGTGATTCTCGTCAGTCTCTGCTTGGGGCTACTTCAATAGGACACAAACCATAGTGATAGAACTTGGAACTACATTATTGTGCCAAGTTTCAAAGAGCTAGCACAAACCGTGTTTGATTTAGAGTTCCAACTACATGTATCCATATAGGAGAAAACAGAGTGAAACCTAAACATGAAAACGGTTACTGCAAAGGAACGGTTTAACCTAGAAGAACGAAATTTGGTGAACCAAGTGGATTGGAATACTGATCATTAAATGAAGTATCATCTAGATTGGGTGAAAAAATGTTTGCTGAGATTTCCGGAAACTCGTAGTTTTTGGAAGCTTGGCAACCCCTTTCAATGAAAGTGATTCTCGTCAGTCTCTGCTTGGGGCTACTCCAATAGGACACAAACCATAGCGATAGAACTTGGAACTACATTATTGTGCCAAGTTTCAAAGAGCTAGCACAAACCGTGTTCAATTTAGAGTTC
Source organism: Urocitellus parryii (assembly GCF_045843805.1). Lineage (NCBI taxonomy): Eukaryota > Metazoa > Chordata > Mammalia > Rodentia > Sciuridae > Urocitellus > Urocitellus parryii. Next base: position 37,632 of record NW_027552587.1, on the reverse strand, counting down.
CAACTACATGTATCCATATAGGAGAAAACAGAGTGAAACCTAAACATGAAAACCGTTACTGCAAAGGAACTGTTTAACCTAGAAAAACGAAATTTGGTGAGCCAAGTGGGATTGGTGTACTGATCATTAAATGGAAGTATCATCAAGATTGGGTGAAAAAATGTTTTCTGAGATTTCCAGAAACTCGTCGTTTTTGGAAGTTGGCAACCCCTTTCAATGAAAGTCATTCTCGTCAGTCTCTGCTTGGGGCTACTTCAATAGGACACAAACCATAGTGATAGAACTTGGAACTCATTATTGTGCCAAGTTTCAAAGAGCTAGCACAAACCGTGTTTCATTTAGAGTTCCAACTACGTGTATCCATATAGGAGAAAACAGAGTGAAACCTTAACATGAAAACGGTTACTGCAAAGGAACGGTTTAATGTAGAAGAACGAAATTGGTGAGCCGATGGGATTGGTGTTCTGGTCATTACCTGCAAGTATCATCAGGATTGGGTGAAAAAATATTTGCTGAGATTTCAGGAAACTCGTAGATTTTTGGAAGCTTGGCAACCCCTTTCAATGAAAGTGATTCTCGTCAGTCTCTGCTTGGGGCTACTTCAATAGGACACAAACCATAGCGATAGAACTTGGAACTACATTATTGTGCCAAGTTTTAAAGAGCTAGCACAAACCGTGTTTGATTTAGAGTTCCAACTACATGTATCCATATAGGAGAAAACAGAGTGAAACCTAAACATGAAAACGGTTCCTGCAAAGGAACTGTTTAACCTAGAAGAAGGCCATTTGGTGAGCCAAGTGGGATTGGTGTCCTGATCATTACCTGCAAGTATCATCAAGATTGGGTGAAAAAATGTTTAATGAGATTTTCGGAAACTCGTAGTTTTTTGGAAGCTTGGCAACCCCTTTCAATGTAAGTGATTCTCGTCCTTCTCTGCTTGGGGCTACTTCAATAGGACACAAACCATAGCGATAGAATTGGAACTACATTATTGTGCCAAGTTTCAAAGAGCTCGCACAAACCGTGTTTGATTTAGAGTTCCAACTACATGTATCCATATAGGAGAAAACAGAGTGAAACCTAAACATGAAAACGGTTACTGCAAAGGAACGGTTTAACCTAGAAGAACGAAATTTGGTGAGCCAAGTGGGATTGGTGTCCTGATCATTACCTGCAAGTATCATCTAGATTGGGTGAAAAAATGTTTGCTGAGATTTCCGGAATCTCGTAGTTTTTTGGAAGCTTGGCAACCCCTTTCAATGAAAGTGATTCTCGTCCTTCTCTGCTTGGGGCTACTTCAATAGGACACAAACCATAGCGACAGAACTTGGAACTACATTATTGTGCCAAGTTTCAAAGAGCTAGCACAAACCGTGTTTGATTTAGAGTTCCAACTACATGTATCCATATAGGAGAAAACAGAGTGAAACCTAAACATGAAAACGGTTACTCCAAAGGAACGGTTTAACATAGAAGAACGAAATTTGGTGAGCCAAGTGGGATTGGTGTACTGATCATTACCTGCAAGTATCATCAAGATTGGGTGAAAAATGTTTGCTGAGTATTCCGAACACTCGTAGTTTTTTGGAAGCTTGGCAACCCCTTTCAATGAAAGTGATTCTCGTCAGTCTCTGCTTGGGGCTACTTCAATAGGACACAAACCATAGCAATAGAACTTGGAACTACATTCTTGTTCCAAGTTTCAAAGAGCTTGCACAAACCGTGTTTGATTTAGAGTTCCAATATATGTATCCATATAGGAGAAAACAGAGTGAAACCTAAACATGAAAACGGTTACTGCAAAGGAACAGTTTAACCTAGAACAACGCAATTTGGTGAGCCAAGTGGGATTGGTGTACTGATCATTACCTGCAAGTATCATCAAGATTGGGTGAAAAATTATTTGCTGAGATTTCAGAATACTCGTAGTTCTTTGGAAGCTTGGCAACCCCTTTCAATGAAAGTGATTCTCGTCAGTCTCTGCTTGGGGCTACTTCAATAGGACACAAACCATAGCGATAGAACTTGGAACTACATTATTGTGCCACGTTTCAAAGACCTAGCACAAACCGTGTTGTTTGAGAGTTCCAACTACATGTATCCATATAGGAGAAAACAGGGTGAAAACGAAATATGAAAACGGTTCCTGCAAAGGAACGGTTTAACCTAGAAGAACGCAATTTGGTGAGCCAAGTGGGATTGGTGTACTGATCATTAAATTGAAGTATCATCAATATTGGGTGAAAAAATGTTTTCTGAGATTTCCGGAAACTCGTCGTTTTTTGGAAGTTGGCAACCCCTTTCAATGCAAGTCATTCTCGTCAGTCTCTGCTTAGGGCTACTTCAATAGGACACAAACCATAGTGATAGAACTTATAACTACATTATTGTGCCAAGTTTCAAAGAGCTAGCACAAACCGTGTTTGATTTAGAGTTCCAACTACATGTATCCATATAGGAGAAAACAGAGTGAAATCTAAACATAAAACGGTTACTGCAAAGGAACGGTTTAAACTAGAAGAACGGAATTTAGTGAGCCAAGTGGGATTGGTGTACTGATCATTACCTGCAAGTATCATCAAGATTGGGTGAACAAATATTTGCTGAGATTTCCGGAAACTCCTAGTTTTTTGGACGCTTGGCAACCCCTTTCAATGAAAGTGATTCTCGTCAGTCTCTGCTTGGGGCTACTTCAATAGGACACAAACCATAGCGATAGAACTTGGAACTACATTATTGTCCCAAGTTTCAAAGACCTAGTACAAACCGTATATGATTTAGAGTTCCAAATACTTGTATCCATATCGGAGAAAACAGAGTGAAACCTAAACATGAAAACGGTTACTACAAAGGAACGGTTTAACCTAGAAGAACGCAATTTGGTGAGCCAAGTGGGATTGGTGTACTGATCATTACCAGCAAGTATCATTTGGATTGGGTGAAAAAATATTTGCTGAGATATCAGGAAACTCGTAGTTCTTTGGAAGCTTGGCCACCCCTTTCAATGAAAGTGATTCTCGTCAGTCTCTGCTTGGTGCTACTTCAATAGGACAAAAACCATAGCGATAGAACTTGGAACTACATTATTGTGCCAAGTTTCAAAGAGCTAGCACAAACCGTGTTTGATTTAGAGTTCCAAATACATGTATCCATATAGGAGAAAACATAGTGACACCTAAACATGAAAACGGTTACTGCAAAGGAACGGTTTAACCTAGAAGAACGCAATTTGGTGAGCCAAGTGGGATTGGGGTCCTGATCATTACCTGCAAGTATCATCAAGATTGGGTGAAAAAATGTTTAATGAGATTTCCGGAAACTCGTAGTTTTTTGGAAGCTTGGCAACCCCTTTCAATGAAAGTGATTCTCGTCCTTCTCTGCTTGGGGCTACTTCAATGAGACAGAAACCATAGCGATAGAACTTGGAACTACATTATTGTGCCAAATTTCAAAGAGCTAGCACAAACCGTGTTTGATTTAGAGTTCCAACTACATGTATCCATATAGGAGGAAACAGAGTGAAATCTAAACATAAAACGGTTACTGCAAAGGAACGGTTTAAATTAGAAGAACGGAATTTAGTGAGCCAAGTGGGATTGGTGTACTGATCATTACCTGCAAGTATCATCAAGATTGGGTGAAAAAATGTTTGCTGAGATTTCAGGAAACTCGTAGTTTTTTGGAAGCTTGGCAACCGCTTTCAATGAAAGTGATTCTCGTCAGTCTCTGCTTGGAGTTACTTCAATAGGACACAAACCATAGCGATAGAACTTGGAACTACATTATTGTGCCAAGTTTCAAAGAGCTAGCACAAACCGTGTTTGATTTAGAGTTCCAACTACATGTATCCTTATAGGAGAAAACAGAGTGAAACCTAAACATGTAAACGGTTACTGCAAAGGAACGGTTTAACCTAGAAGAACGAAATTTGGTGAGCCAAGTGGGATTGGTGTACTGATCATTACGTGCAAGTATCATCAAGATTGGGTGAAAAAATATTTGCTGAGATTTCCGGAAACTCGTCATTTTTTGGAAGCTTGGCAACCCCTTTCAATGAAAGTGATTCTCGTCAGTCTCTGCTTGTGGCTACTTCAATAGGACACAAACCATAGCGATAGAACTTGGAACTACATTATTGTGCCAAGTTTCAAAGACCTAGCGCAAACCGTGTTTGATTTAGAGTTCCAAATACTTTATCCATATAGGAGAAAACAGAGTGAAACCTAAACATGAAAACGGTTACTGCAAAGGAACGGTTTAACCTAGAAGAACGCCATTTGGTGAGCCAAGTGGGATTGGTGTCCTGATCATTACCTGCATGTATCATCAAGTTTGGGTGAAAAAATGTTTAATGAGATTTTCGGAAACTCGTAGTTTTTTGGAAGCTTGGCAACCCCTTTCAATGAAAGTGATTCTCGTCAGTCTCTGCTTGGGGCTACTTCAATAGGACACAAACAATAGTGATAGAACTTGGAACTACATTATTGTTCCAAGTTTCAAAGAGCTAGCACAAACCGTGTTTGATTTAGAGTTCCAAATACATGTATCCATATAGGAGAAAACAGAGTGAAACCTAAACATGAAAACGGTTACTGCAAAGGAACGGTTTAACCTAGAAGAACGAAATTTGGTGAACCAAGTGGGATTGGTATACTGATCATTAAATGAAGTATCAACTAGATTGGGTGAAAAAATGTTTGCTGAGATTTCCGGAAACTCGTATTTTTTTGGAAGCTTGGCAACCCCTTTCAATGAAAGTGATTCTCGTCAGTCTCTGCTTGGGGCTACTCCAATAGGACACAAACCATAGCGATAGAACTTGGAACTACATTATTGTGCCAAGTTTCTAAGAGCTAGCACAAACCGTGTTTTTTATTTAGAGTTCCAACTACATGTATCCATATAGGAGAAAACAGAGTGAAACCTAAACATGAAAACGCTTACTGCAAAGGAACGGTTTAACCTAGAAGAACGCCATTTGGTGAGCCAAGTGGGATTGGTGTCCTGATCATTACCTGCAAGTATCATCAAGATTGGGTGAAAAAATGTTTAATGAGATTTTCGGAAACTCGTAGTTTTTTGGAAGCTTGGCAACCCCTTTCAATGAAAGTGAATCTCGTCAGTCTCTGCTTGGGGCTACTTCAATAGGACACAAACAATAGTGATAGAACTTGGAACTACATTATTGTGCCAAGTTTTAAAGAGCTAGCACAAACCGTGTTTGATTTAGAGTTCCAACTACATGTATCCATATAGGAGAAAACAGAGTGAAACCTAAACATGAAAACGGTTCCTGCAAAGGAACGGTTGAACCTAGAAGAACGAAATTTGGTGAACCAAGTGGGATTGGTATACTGATCATTAAATGAAGTATCATCTAGATTGGGTGAAAAAATGTTTGCTGAGATTTCCGGAAACTCGTAGTTTTTTGGAAGCTTGGCAACCCCTTTCAATGAAAGTGATTCTCGTCAGTCGCTGCTTGGGGCTACTCCAATAGGACACAAACCATAGCGATAGAACTTGGAACTACATTATTGTGCCAAGTTTCAAAGAGCTTGCACAAACCGAGTTTGATTTAGTGTTCCAACTACATGTATCCATATAGGAGAAAACAGAGTGAAACCTTAACATGAAAACGGTTACTCCAAAGGAACGGTTTAACCTAGAACAACGCAATTTGGTGAGCCAAGTGGGATTGGTGTACTGATCATTACCTGCAAGTATCATCAAGATTGGGTGAAAAAATGTTTGCTGAGATTTCAGAACACTCGTAGTTTTTTGGAAGCTTGGCAACCACTTTCAATGAAAGTGATTCTCGTCAGTCTCTGCTTGGGGCTACTTCAATAGGACACAAACCATAGCGATAGAACTTGGAACTACATTATTGTTCCAAGTTTCAAAGAGATAGCACAAACCGTGTTTGATTTAGAGTTCCAACTATATGTATTCATATAGGAGAAAACAGAGTGAAACCTAAACATGAAAACGGTTCCTGCAAAGGAACGGTTTAACCTAGAAAAACGAAATTTGGTGAGCCAAGTGGGATTGGTGTACTGATCATTAAATGTAAGTATCATCAAGATTGGGTGAAAAAATGTTTGCTGAGATTTCCGGAAACTCGTAGTTTTTTGGAAGCTTGGCAACCCCTTTCAATGAAAGTGATTCTCGTCAGTCTCTGCTTGGGGCTACTTCAATAGGACACAAACCATAGCGATAGAACTTAGAACTACATTATTGTGCCAAGTTTTAAAGAGCTAGCACAAACCGTGTTTGATTTAGAGTTCCAACTACATGTATCCATATAGGAGAAAACAGAGTGAAACCTAAACATGAAAACGGTTACTGCAAAGGAACGGTTTAACCTAGAAGAACGAAATTTGGTGAGCCAAGTGGGATTGGTGTACTGATCATTACCTGCAAGTATCATCAAGATTGGGTGAAAAAATGTTTGCTGAGATTTCCGGAAACTCGTAGTTTTTTGGAAGCTTGGCAACCCCTTTCAATGAAAGTGATTCTCGTCAGTCTCTGCTTGGGGCTACTTCAATAGGACACAATCCATAGCGATAGAACTTGGAACTACATTATTGTTCCAAGTTTCAAAGAGATAGCACAAACCGTGATTGATTTAGAGTTCAAACTATATGTATTCATATAGGAGAAAACAGAGTGAAACCTAAACATGAAAACGGTTCCTGCAAAGGAACGGTTTAACCTAGAATAACGAAATTTGGTGAGCCAAGTGGGATTGGTGTACTGATCATTAAATGGAAGTATAATCAAGATTGGGTGAAAAAATGTTTGCTGAGATTTCCGGAAACTCGTAGTTTTTTGGAAGCTTGGCAACCCCTTTCAATGAAAGTGATTCTCGTCAGTCTCTGCTTGGGGCTACTTCAATAGGACACAAACCATAGCAATAGAAGTTGGAACTACATTCTTGTGCCAAGTTTCAAAAAGCTAGCACAAACCGTGTTTGATTTAGAGTTCCAAATACATGTATCCATATAGGAGAAAACAGAGTGAAACCTAAACATGAAAACGGTTACTGCAAAGGAACGGTTTAACCTAGAACAACGCAATTTGGTGAGCCAAGTGGGATTGGTGTACTGATCATTACATGCAAGTATCATCAAGATTGGGTGAAAAAATGTTTGCTGAGATTTCATAACACTCGTAGTTTTTTGGAAGCTTGGCAACCCCTTTCAATGAAAGTGATTCTCGTCCTTCTCTGCTTGGGGCTACTTCAATAGGACACAAACCATAGCGATAGAACTTGGAACTACATTATTGTTCCAAGTTTCAAAGAGATAGCACAAACCGTGTTTGATTTAGAGTTCCAACTATACGTATTCATATAGGAGAAAACAGAGTGAAACCTAAACATGAAAACGGTTCCTGCAAAGGAACGGTTTAACCTAGAATAACGAAATTTGGTGAGCCAAGTGGGATTGGTGTACTGATCATTAAATGGAAGTATCATCAAGATTGGGTGAAAAAATGTTTGCTGAGATTTCCGGAAACTCGTAGTTTTTTGGAAGCTTGGCAACCCCTTTCAATGAAAGTGATTCTCGTCAGTCTCTGCTTGGGGCTACTTCAATAGGACACAAAGCATAGCGATAGAACTTGGAACTACATTATTGTGCCAACTTTCAAAGAGCTAGCACAAACCGTGTTTGATTTAGAGTTCCAACTACATGTATCCATATAGGAGAAAACAGAGTGAAACCTAAACATGAAAACGGTTACTGCAAAGGAACGGTTTAACCTAGAAGAACGCCATTTGGTGAGCCAAGTGGGATTGGTGTCCTGATCATTACCTGCAAGTATCATCAAGATTGGGTGAAAAAATGTTTAATGTGATTTTCGGAAACTCGTAGTTTTTTGGAAGCTTGGCAAACCCTTTCAATGAAAGTGAATCTCGTCAGTCTCTGCTTGGGGCTACTTCAATAGGACACAAACAATAGTGATAGAACTTGGAACTACATTATTGTGCCAAGTTTCAAAGAGCTAGCACAAACCGTGTTTGATTTAGAGTTCCAACTACATGTATCCATATAGGAGAAAACAGAGTGAAACCTAAACATGAAAACGGTCACTGCAAAGGAACGGTTGAACCTAGAAGAACGAAATTTCGTGAACCAAGTGGGATTGGTATACTGATCATTAAATGAAGTATCATCTAGATTGGGTGAAAAAATGTTTGCTGAGATTTCCGGAAACTCGTAGTTTTTTGGAAGCTTGGCAACCCCTTTCAATGAAAGTGATTCTCGTCAGTCTCTGCTTGGGGCTACTCCAATAGGACACAAACCATAGCGATAGAACTTGGAACTACATTATTGTGCCAAGTTTCAAAGAGCTAGCACAAACCGTGTTTGATTTAGAGTTCCAAATACATGTATCCATATAGGAGAAAACAGAGTGAAACCTTAACATGAAAACGGTTACTCCAAAGGAACGGTTTAACCTAGAACAACGCAATTTGGTGAGCCAAGTGGGATTGGTGTACTGATCATTACCTGCAAGTATCATCAAGATTGGGTGAAAAAATGTTTGCTGAGATTTCAGAAAACTCGTAGTTTTTTGGAAGCTTGGCAACCCCTTTCAGTGAAAGTGATTCTCGTCCTTCTCTGCTTGGGGCTACTTCAATAGGACACAAACCATAGCGATAGAACTTGGAACTACATTATTGTTCCAAGTTTCAAAGAGATAGCACAAACCGTGTTTGATGTAGAGTTCCAACTATATGTATTCATATAGGAGAAAACAGAGTGAAACCTAAACATGAAAACGGTTCCTGCAAAGGAACGGTTTAACCTAGAATAACGAAATTTGGTGAGCCAAGTGGGATTGGTGTACTGATCATTAAATGGAAGTATCATCAAGATTGGGTGAAAAAATGTTTGCTGAGATTTCCGGAAACTCGTAGTTTTTTGGAAGCTTGGCAACCCCTTTCAATGAAATTGATTCTCGTCAGTCTCTGCTTGGGGCTACTTCAATAGGACACAAACCATAGCGATAGAACTTGGAACTACATTCTTGTGCCAAGTTTTAAAGAGCTAGCACAAACCGTGTTTGATTTAGAGTTCCAACTACATGTATCCATATAGGAGAAAACAGAGTGAAACCTAAACATGAAAACGGTTACTGCAAAGGAACGGTTTAACCTAGAAGAACGCCATTTGGTGAGCCAAGTGGGATTGGTGTCCTGATCATTACCTGCAAGTATCATCAAGATTGGGTGAAAAAATGTTTAATGAGATTTTCGGAAACTCGTAGTTTTTTGGAAGCTTGGCAAACCCTTTCAATGAAAGTGAATCTCGTCAGTCTCTGCTTGGGGCTACTTCAATAGGACACAAACAATAGTGATAGAACTTGGAACTACATTATTGTGCCAAGTTTCAAAGACCTAGCACAAACCGTGTTTGATTTAGAGTTCCAACTACATGTATCCATATAGGAGAAAACAGAGTGAAACCTAAACATGAAAACGGTTACTGCAAAGGAACGGTTGAACCTAGAAGAACGAAATTTGGTGAACCAAGTGGGATTGGTATACTGATCATTAAATGAAGTATCATCTAGATTGGGTGAAAAAATGTTTGCTGAGATTTCCGGAAACTCGTAGTTTTTTGGAAGCTTGGCAACCCCTTTTAATGAAAGTGATTCTCGTCAGTCTCTGCTTGGGGCTACTCCAATAGGACACAAACCATAGTGATAGAACTTGGAACTACATTATTGTGCCAAGTTTCAAAGAGCTAGCACAAACCGTGTTTGATTTAGAGTTCCAACTACATGTATCCATATAGGAGAAAACAGAGTGAAACCTTAACATGAAAACGGTTACTCCAAAGGAACGGTTTAACCTAGAACAACGCAATTTGGTGAGCCAAGTGGGATTGGTGTACTGATCATTACCTGCAAGTATCATCAAGATTGGGTGAAAAAATGTTTGCTGAGATTTCAGAACACTCGTAGTTTTTTGGAAGCTTGGCAACCACTTTCAATGAAAGTGATTCTCGTCAGTCTCTGCTTGGGGCTACTTCAATAGGACACAAACCATAGCGATAGAACTTGGAACTACATTATTGTTCCAAGTTTCAAAGAGATAGCACAAACCGTGTTTGATTTAGAGTTCCAACTATATGTATTCATATAGGAGAAAACAGAGTGAAACCTAAACATGAAAACGGTTCCTGCAAAGGAACGGTTTAACCTAGAAGAACGAAATTTGGTGAGCCAAGTGGGATTGGTGTACTGATCATTAAATGGAAGTATCATCAAGATTGGGTGAAAAAATGTTTGCTGAGATTTCCAGAAACTCGTAGTTTTTTGGAAGCTTGGCAACCCCTTTCAATGAAAGTGATTCTCGTCAGTCTCTGCTTGGGGCTACTCCAATAGGACACAAACCATAGCGATAGAACTTGGAACTACATTATTGTGCCAACTTTCAAAGAGCTAGCACAAACCGTGTTTGATTTAGAGTTCCAACTACATGTATCCATATAGGAGAAAACAGAGTGAAACCTTAACATGAATACGGTTACTCCAAAGGAACGGTTTATCCTAGAACAACGCAATTTGGTGAGCCAAGTGGGATTGGTGTACTGATCATTACCTGCAAGTATCATCAAGATTGGGTGAAAAAATGTTTGCTGAGATTTCAGAACACTCGTAGTTTTTTGGAAGCTTGGCAACCACTTTCAATGAAAGTGATTCTCGTCCTTCTCTGCTTGGGGCTACTTCAATAGGACACAAACCATAGCGATAGAACTTGGAACTACATTATTGTTCCAAGTTTCAAAGAGATAGCACAAACCGTGTTTGATTTAGAGTTCCAACTATACGTATTCATATAGGAGAAAACAGAGTGAAACCTAAACATGAAAACGGTTCCTGCAAAGGAACGGTTTAACCTAGAATAACGAAATTTGGTGAGCCAAGTGGGATTGGTGTACTGATCATTAAATGGAAGTATCATCAAGATTGGGTGAAAAAATGTTTGCTGAGATTTCCGGAAACTCGTAGTTTTTTGGAAGCTTGGCAACCCCTTTCAATGAAAGTGATTCTCGTCAGTCTCTGCTTGGGGCTACTTCAATAGGACACAAACCATAGCGATAGAACTTGGAACTACATTCTTGTGCCAAGTTTTAAAGAGCTAGCACAAATCGTGTTTGATTTACAGTTCCAACTACATGTAACCATATAGGAGAAAACAGAGTGAAACCTAAACATGAAAACGGTTACTGCAAAGGAACGGTTTAACCTAGAAGAACGCCATTTGGTGAGCCAAGTGGGATTGGTGTCCTGATCATTACCTGCAAGTATCATCAAGATTGGGTGAAAAAATGTTTAATGAGATTTTCGGAAACTCGTAGTTTTTTTGGAAGCTTGGCAAACCCTTTCAATGAAAGTGAATCTCGTCAGTCTCTGCTTGGGGCTACTTCAATAGGACACAAACAATAGTGATAGAACTTGGAACTACATTATTGTGCCAAGTTTCAAAGAGCTAGCACAAACCGTGTTTGATTTAGAGTTCCAACTACATGTATCCATATAGGAGAAAACAGAGTGAAACCTTAACATGAATACGGTTACTCCAAAGGAACGGTTTATCCTAGAACAACGCAATTTGGTGAGCCAAGTGGGATTGGTGTACTGATCATTACCTGCAAGCATCATCAAGATTGGGTGAAAAAATGTTTGCTGAGATTTCAGAACACTCGTAGTTTTTTGGAAGCTTGGCAACCCCTTTCAATGAAAGTGATTCTCGTCAGTCTCTGCTTGGGGCTACTTCAATAGGACACAAAGCATAGCGATAGAACTTGGAACTACATTATTGTGCCAACTTTCAAAGAGCTAGCACAAACCGTGTTTGATTTAGAGTTCCAACTACATGTATCCATATAGGAGAAAACAGAGTGAAACCTAAACATGAAAACGGTTACTGCAAAGGAACGGTTTAACCTAGAAGAACGCCATTTGGTGAGCCAAGTGGGATTGGTGTCCTGATCATTACCTGCAAGTATCATCAAGATTGGGTGAAAAAATGTTTAATGTGATTTTCGGAAACTCGTAGTTTTTTGGAAGCTTGGCAAACCCTTTCAATGAAAGTGAATCTCGTCAGTCTCTGCTTGGGGCTACTTCAATAGGACACAAACAATAGTGATAGAACTTGGAACTACATTATTGTGCCAAGTTTCAAAGAGCTAGCACAAACCGTGTTTGATTTAGAGTTCCAACTACATGTATCCATATAGGAGAAAACAGAGTGAAACCTAAACATGAAAACGGTCACTGCAAAGGAACGGTTGAACCTAGAAGAACGAAATTTCGTGAACCAAGTGGGATTGGTATACTGATCATTAAATGAAGTATCATCTAGATTGGGTGAAAAAATGTTTGCTGAGATTTCCGGAAACTCGTAGTTTTTTGGAAGCTTGGCAACCCCTTTCAATGAAAGTGATTCTCGTCAGTCTCTGCTTGGGGCTACTCCAATAGGACACAAACCATAGCGATAGAACTTGGAACTACATTATTGTGCCAAGTTTCAAAGAGCTAGCACAAACCGTGTTTGATTTAGAGTTCCAAATACATGTATCCATATAGGAGAAAACAGAGTGAAACCTTAACATGAAAACGGTTACTCCAAAGGAACGGTTTAACCTAGAACAACGCAATTTGGTGAGCCAAGTGGGATTGGTGTACTGATCATTACCTGCAAGTATCATCAAGATTGGGTGAAAAAATGTTTGCTGAGATTTCAGAAAACTCGTAGTTTTTTGGAAGCTTGGCAACCCCTTTCAGTGAAAGTGATTCTCGTCCTTCACTGCTTGGGGCTACTTCAATAGGACACAAACCATAGCGATAGAACTTGGAACTACATTATTGTTCCAAGTTTCAAAGAGATAGCACAAACCGTGTTTGATGTAGAGTTCCAACTATATGTATTCATATAGGAGAAAACAGAGTGAAACCTAAACATGAAAACGGTTCCTGCAAAGGAACGGTTTAACCTAGAATAACGAAATTTGGTGAGCCAAGTGGGATTGGTGTACTGATCATTAAATGGAAGTATCATCAAGATTGGGTGAAAAAATGTTTGCTGAGATTTCCGGAAACTCGTAGTTTTTTGGAAGCTTGGCAACCCCTTTCAATGAAATTGATTCTCGTCAGTCTCTGCTTGGGGCTACTTCAATAGGACACAAACCATAGCGATAGAACTTGGAACTACATTCTTGTGCCAAGTTTTAAAGAGCTAGCACAAACCGTGTTTGATTTAGAGTTCCAACTACATGTATCCATATAGGAGAAAACAGAGTGAAACCTAAACATGAAAACGGTTACTGCAAAGGAACGGTTTAACCTAGAAGAACGCCATTTGGTGAGCCAAGTGGGATTGGTGTCCTGATCATTACCTGCAAGTATCATCAAGATTGGGTGAAAAAATGTTTAATGAGATTTTCGGAAACTCGTAGTTTTTTGGAAGCTTGGCAAACCCTTTCAATGAAAGTGAATCTCGTCAGTCTCTGCTTGGGGCTACTTCAATAGGACACAAACAATAGTGATAGAACTTGGAACTACATTATTGTGCCAAGTTTCAAAGACCTAGCACAAACCGTGTTTGATTTAGAGTTCCAACTACATGTATCCATATAGGAGAAAACAGAGTGAAACCTAAACATGAAAACGGTTACTGCAAAGGAACGGTTGAACCTAGAAGAACGAAATTTGGTGAACCAAGTGGGATTGGTATACTGATCATTAAATGAAGTATCATCTAGATTGGGTGAAAAAATGTTTGCTGAGATTTCCGGAAACTCGTAGTTTTTTGGAAGCTTGGCAACCCCTTTCAATGAAAGTGATTCTCGTCAGTCTCTGCTTGGGGCTACTCCAATAGGACACAAACCATAGTGATAGAACTTGGAACTACATTATTGTGCCAAGTTTCAAAGAGCTAGCACAAACCGTGTTTGATTTAGAGTTCCAACTACATGTATCCATATAGGAGAAAACAGAGTGAAACCTTAACATGAAAACGGTTACTCCAAAGGAACGGTTTAACCTAGAACAACGCAATTTGGTGAGCCAAGTGGGATTGGTGTACTGATCATTACCTGCAAGTATCATCAAGATTGGGTGAAAAAATGTTTGCTGAGATTTCAGAACACTCGTAGTTTTTTGGAAGCTTGGCAACCACTTTCAATGAAAGTGATTCTCGTCAGTCTCTGCTTGGGGCTACTTCAATAGGACACAAACCATAGCGATAGAACTTGGAACTACATTATTGTGCCAAGTTTCAAAGAGATAGCACAAACCGTGTTTGATTTAGAGTTCCAAATATATGTATTCATATAGGAGAAAACAGAGTGAAACCTAAACATGAAAACGGTTCCTGCAAAGGAACGGTTTAACCTAGAAGAACGAAATTTGGTGAGCCAAGTGGGATTGGTGTACTGATCATTAAATGGAAGTATCATCAAGATTGGGTGAAAAAATGTTTGCTGAGATTTCCAGAAACTCGTAGTTTTTTGGAAGCTTGGCAACCCCTTTCAATGAAAGTGATTCTCGTCAGTCTCTGCTTGGGGCTACTCCAATAGGACACAAACCATAGTGATAGAACTTGGAACTACATTATTGTGCCAACTTTCAAAGAGCTAGCACAAACCGTGTTTGATTTAGAGTTCCAACTACATGTATCCATATAGGAGAAAACAGAGTGAAACCTTAACATGAATACGGTTACTCCAAAGGAACGGTTTATCCTAGAACAACGCAATTTGGTGAGCCAAGTGGGATTGGTGTACTGATCATTACCTGCAAGTATCATCAAGATTGGGTGAAAAAATGTTTGCTGAGATTTCAGAACACTCGTAGTTTTTTGGAAGCTTGGCAACCACTTTCAATGAAAGTGATTCTCGTCAGTCTCTGCTTGGGGCTACTTCAATAGGACACAAATCATAGCGATAGAACTTGGAACTACATTATTGTTCCAAGTTTCAAAGAGATAGCACAAACCGTGTTTGATTTACAGTTCCAACTATATGTATTCATATAGGAGAAAACAGAGTGAAACCTAAACATGAAAACGGTTCCTGCAAAGGAACGGTTTAACCTAGAATAACGAAATTTGGTGAGCCAAGTGGGATTGGTGTACTGATCATTAAATGGAAGTATCATCAAGATTGGGTGAAAAAATGTTTGCTGAGATTTCCGGAAACTCGTAGTTTTTTGGAAGCTTGGCAACCCCTTTCAATGAAAGTGATTCTCGTCAGTCTCTGCTTGGGGCTACTTCAATAGGACACAAACCATAGCGATAGAACTTGGAACTACATTCTTGTGCCAAGTTTTAAAGAGCTAGCACAAACCGTGTTTGATTTAGAGTTCCAACTACATGTATCCATATAGGAGAAAACAGAGTGAAACCTAAACATGAAAACGGTTACTGCAAAGGAACGGTTTAACCTAGAAGAACGCCATTTGGTGAGCCAAGTGGGATTGGTGTCCTGATCATTACCTGCAAGTATCATCAAGATTGGGTGAAAAAATGTTTAATGAGATTTTCGGAAACTCGTAGTTTTTTGGAAGCTTGGCAAACCCTTTCAATGAAAGTGAATCTCGTCAGTCTCTGCTTGGGGCTACTTCAATAGGACACAAACAATAGTGATAGAACTTGGAACTACATTATTGTGCCAAGTTTCAAAGAGCTAGCACAAACCGTGTTTGATTTAGAGTTCCAACTACATGTATCCATATAGGAGAAAACAGAGTGAAACCTAAACATGAAAACGGTCACTGCAAAGGAACGGTTGAACCTAGAAGAATGAAATTTCGTGAACCAAGTGGGATTGGTATACTGATCATTAAATGAAGTATCATCAAGATTGGGTGAAAAAATGTTTGCTGAGATTTCCGGAAACTCGTAGTTTTTTGGAAGCTTGGCAACCCCTTTCAATGAAAGTGATTCTCGTCAGTCTCTGCTTGGGGCTACTCCAATAGGACACAAACCATAGCGATAGAACTTGGAACTACATTATTGTGCCAAGTTTCAAAGAGCTAGCACAAACCGTGTTTTATTTAGAGTTCCAACTACATGTATCCATATAGGAGAAAACAGAGTGAAACCTTAACATGAAAACGGTTACTCCAAAGGAACGGTTTAACCTAGAACAACGCAATTTGGTGAGCCAAGTGGGATTGGTGTACTGATCATTACCTGCAAGTATCATCAAGTTTGGGTGAAAAAATGTTTGCTGAGATTTCAGAACACTCGTAGTTTTTTGGAAGCTTGGCAACCCCTTTCAATGAAAGTGATTCTCGTCCTTCTCTGCTTGGGGCTACTTCAATAGGACACAAACCATAGCGATAGAATTTGGAACTACATTATTGTTCCAAGTTTCAAAGAGATAGCACAAACCGTGTTTGATTTAGAGTTCCAACTATATGTATTCATATAGGAGAAAACAGAGTGAAACCTAAACATGAAAACGGTTCCTGCAAAGGAACGGTTTAACCTAGAATAACGAAATTTGGTGAGCCAAGTGGGATTGGTGTACTGATCATTAAATGGAAGTATCATCAAGATTGGGTGAAAAAATGTTTGCTGAGATTTCCGGAAACTCGTAGTTTTTTGGAAGCTTGGCAACCCCTTTCAATGAAAGTGATTCTCGTCAGTCTCTGCTTGGGGCTACTCCAATAGGACACAAACCATAGCGATAGAACTTGGAACTACATTATTGTGCCAACTTTCAAAGAGCTAGCACAAACCGTGTTTGATTTAGAGTTCCAACTACATGTATCCATATAGGAGAAAACAGAGTGAAACCTTAACATGAATACGGTTACTCCAAAGGAACGGTTTATCCTAGAACAACGCAATTTGGTGAGCCAAGTGGGATTGGTGTACTGATCATTACCTGCAAGTATCATCAAGATTGGGTGAAAAAATGTTTGCTGAGATTTCAGAACACTCGTAGTTTTTTGGAAGCTTGGCAACCACTTTCAATGAAAGTGATTCTCGTCAGTCTCTGCTTGGGGCTACTTCAATAGGACATAAATCATAGCGATAGAACTTGGAACTACATTATTGTTCCAAGTTTCAAAGAGATAGCACAAACCGTGTTTGATTTAGAGTTCCAACTATATGTATTCATATAGGAGAAAACAGAGTGAAACCTAAACATGAAAACGGTTCCTGCAAAGGAACGGTTTAACCTAGAATAACAAAATTTGGTGAGCCAAGTGGGATTGGTGTACTGATCATTAAATGGAAGTATCATCAAGATTGGGTGAAAAAATGTTTGCTGAGATTTCCGGAAACTCGTAGTTTTTTGGAAGCTTGGCAACCCCTTTCAATGAAAGTGATTCTCGTCAGTCTCTGCTTGGGGCTACTTCAATAGGACACAAACCATAGCGATAGAACTTGAAACTACATTCTTGTGCCAAGTTTTAAGGAGCTAGCACAAACCGTGTTTGATTTAGAGTTCCAACTACATGTATCCATATAGGAGAAAACAGAGTGAAACCTAAACATGAAAACGGTTACTGCAAAGGAACGGTTTAACCTAGAAGAACGCCATTTGGTGAGCCAAGTGGGATTGGTGTCCTGATCATTACCTGCAAGTATCATCAAGATTGGGTGAAAAAATGTTTAATGAGATTTTCGGAAACTCGTAGTTTTTTGGAAGCTTGGCAAACCCTTTCAATGAAAGTGAATCTCGTCAGTCTCTGCTTGGGGCTACTTCAATAGGACACAAACAATAGTGATAGATGGAACTACATTATTGTGCCAAGTTTCAAAGAGCTAGCACAAACCGTGTTTGATTTAGAGTTCCAACTACATGTATCCATATAGGAGAAAACAGAGTGAAACCTAAACATGAAAACGGTCACTGCAAAGGAACGGTTGAACCTAGAAGAATGAAATTTCGTGAACCAAGTGGGATTGGTATACTGATCATTAAATGAAGTATCATCTAGATTGGGTGAAAAAATGTTTGCTGAGATTTCCGGAAACTCGTAGTTTTTTGGAAGCTTGGCAACCCCTTTCAATGAAAGTGATTCTCGTCAGTCTCTGCTTGGGGCTACTCCAATAGGACACAAACCATAGCGATAGAACTTGGAACTACATTATTGTGCCAAGTTTCAAAGAGCTAGCACAAACCGTGTTTGATTTAGAGTTCCAACTACATGTATCCATATAGGAGAAAACAGAGTGAAACCTTAACATGAATACGGTTACTCCAAAGGAACGGTTTATCCTAGAACAACGCAATTTGGTGAGCCAAGTGGGATTGGTGTACTGATCATTACCTGCAAGTATCATCAAGATTGGGTGAAAAAATGTTTGCTGAGATTTCAGAACACTCGTAGTTTTTTGGAAGCTTGGCAACCCCTTTCAATGAAAGTGATTCTCGTCCTTCTCTGCTTGGGGCTACTTCAATAGGACACAAACCATAGCGATAGAACTTGGAACTACATTATTGTTCCAAGTTTCAAAGAGATAGCACAAACCGTGTTTGATGTAGAGATCCAACTATATGTATTCATATAGGAGAAAACAGAGTGAAACCTAAACATGAAAACGGTTCCTGCAAAGGAACGGTTTAACCTAGAATAACGAAATTTGGTGAGCCAAGTGGGATTGGTGTACTGATCATTAAATGGAAGTATCATCAAGATTGGGTGAAAAAATGTTTGCTGAGATTTCCGGAAACTCGTAGTTTTTTGGAAGCTTGGCAACCCCTTTCAATGAAAGTGATTCTCGTCAGTCTCTGCTTGGGGCTACTTCAATAGGACACAAACCATAGCGATAGAACTTGGAACTACATTCTTGTGCCAAGTTTTAAAGAGCTAGCACAAACCGTGTTTGATTTAGTGTTCCAACTACATGTATCCATATAGGAGAAAACAGAGTGAAACCTAAACATGAAAACGGTTACTGCAAAGGAACGGATTAACCTAGAAGAACGCCATTTGGTGAGCCAAGTGGGATTGGTGTCCTGATCATTACCTGCAAGTATCATCAAGATTGGGTGAAAAAATGTTTAATGAGATTTTCGGAAACTCGTAGTTTTTTGGAAGCTTGGCAAACCCTTTCAATGAAAGTGAATCTCGTCAGTCTCTGCTTGGGGCTACTTCAATAGGACACAAACAATAGTGATAGAACTTGGAACTACATTATTGTGCCAAGTTTCAAAGAGCTAGCACAAACCGTGTTTGATTTAGAGTTCCAACTACATGTATCCATATAGGAGAAAACAGAGTGAAACCTTAACATGAAAACGGTTACTCCAAAGGAACGGTTTAACCTAGAACAACGCAATTTGGTGAGCCAAGTGGGGTTGGTGTACTGATCATTACCTGCAAGTATCATCAAGATTGGGTGAAAAAATGTTTAATGTGATTTCAGAACACTCGTAGTTTTTTGGAAGCTTGGCAACCACTTTCAATGAAAGTGATTCTCGTCAGTCTCTGCTTGGGGCTACTTCAATAGGACACAAACCATAGCGATAGAACTTGGAACTACATTATTGTTCCAAGTTTCAAAGAGATAGCACAAACCGTGTTTGATTTAGAGTTCCAACTATATGTATTCATATAGGAGAAAACAGAGTGAAACCTCAACATGAAAACGGTTCCTGCAAAGGAACGGTTTAACCTAGAAGAACGAAATTTGGTGAGCCAAGTGGGATTGGTGTACTGATCATTAAATGGAAGTATCATCAAGATTGGGTGAAAAAATGTTTGCTGAGATTTCCAGAAACTCGTAGTTTTTTGGAAGCTTGGCAACCCCTTTCAATGAAAGTGATTCTCGTCAGTCTCTGCTTGGGGCTACTCCAATAGGACACAAACCATAGCGATAGAACTTGGAACTACATTATTGTGCCAACTTTCAAAGAGCTAGCACAAACCGTGTTTGATTTAGAGTTCCAACTACATGTATCCATATAGGAGAAAACAGAGTGAAACCTTAACATGAATACGGTTACTCCAAAGGAACGGTTTATCCTAGAACAACGCAATTTGGTGAGCCAAGTGGGATTGGTGTACTGATCATTACCTGCAAGTATCATCAAGATTGGGTGAAAAAATGTTTGCTGAGATTTCAGAACACTCGTAGTTTTTTGGAAGCTTGGCAACCCCTTTCAATGAAAGTGATTCTCGTCCTTCTCTGCTTGGGGCTACTTCAATAGGACACAAACCATAGCGATAGAATTTGGAACTACATTATTGTTCCAAGTTTCAAAGAGATAGCACAAACCGTGTTTGATTTAGAGTTCCAACTATATGTATTCATATAGGAGAAAACAGAGTGAAACCTAAACATGAAAACGGTTCCTGCAAAGGAACGGTTTAACCTAGAATAACGAAATTTGGTGAGCCAAGTGGGATTGGTGTACTGATCATTAAATGGAAGTATCATCAAGATTGGGTGAAAAAATGTTTGCTGAGATTTCCGGAAACTCGTAGTTTTTTGGAAGCTTGGCAACCCCTTTCAATGAAAGTGATTCTCGTCAGTCTCTGCTTGGGGCTACTTCAATAGGACACAAACCATAGCGATAGAACTTGGAACTACATTCTTGTGCCAAGTTTTAAAGAGCTAGCACAAACCGTGTTTGATTTAGAGTTCCAACTACATGTATCCATATAGGAGAAAACAGAGTGAAACCTAAACATGAAAACGGTGACTGCAAAGGAACGGTTTAACCTAGAAGAACGCCATTTGGTGAGCCATGTGGGATTGGTGTCCTGATCATTACCTGCAAGTATCATCAAGATTGGGTGAAAAAATGTTTAATGAGATTTTCGGAAACTCGTAGTTTTTTGGAAGCTTGGCAAACCCTTTCAATGAAAGTGAATCTCGTCAGTCTCTGCTTGGGGCTACTTCAATAGGACACAAACAATAGTGATAGAACTTGGAACTGCATTATTGTGCCAAGTTTCAAAGAGCTAGCACAAACCGTGTTTGATTTAGAGTTCCAACTACATGTATCCATATAGGAGAAAAGAGAGTGAAACCTAAACATGAAAACGGTCACTGCAAAGGAACGGTTGAACCTAGAAGAACGAAATTTGGTGAACCAAGTGGGATTGGTATACTGATCATTATATGAAGTATCATCTAGATTGGGTGAAAAAATATTTGCTGAGATTTCCGGAAACTCGTAGTTTTTTGGAAGCTTGGCAACCCCTTTCAATGAAAGTGATTCTCGTCAGTCTCTGCTTGGGGCTACTCCAATAGGACACAAACCATAGCGATAGAACTTGGAACTACATTATTGTGCCAAGTTTTCAAAGAGCTAGCACAAACCGTGTTTGATTTAGAGTTCCAACTACATGTATCCATATAGGAGAAAACAGAGTGAAACCTTAACATGAAAACGGTTACTCCAAAGGAACGGTTTAACCTAGAACAACGCAATTTGGTGAGCCAAGTGGGATTGGTGTCCTGATCATTACCTGCAAGTATCATCAAGATTGGGTGAAAAAATGTTTGCTGAGATTTCAGAACACTCGTAGTTTTTTGGAAGCTTGGCAACCACTTTCAATGAAAGTGATTCTCGTCAGTCTCTGCTTGGGGCTACTTCAATAGGACACAAACCATAGCGATAGAACTTGGAACTACATTATTGTTCCAAGTTTCAAAGAGATAGCACAAACCGTGTTTGATTTAGAGTTCCAACTATATGTATTCATATAGGAGAAAACAGAGTGAAACCTCAACATGAAAACGGTTCCTGCAAAGGAACGGTTTAACCTAGAAGAACGAAATTTGGTGAGCCAAGTGGGATTGGTGTACTGATCATTAAATGGAAGTATCATCAAGATTGGGTGAAAAAATATTTGCTGAGATTTCCAGAAACTCGTAGTTTTTTGGAAGCTTGGCAACCCCTTTCAATGAAAGTGATTCTCGTCAGTCTCTGCTTGGGGCTACTCCAATAGGACACAAACCATAGCGATAGAACTTGGAACTTCATTATTGTGCCAACTTTCAAAGAGCTAGCACAAACCGTGTTTGATTTAGAGTTCCAACTACATGTATCCATATAGGAGAAAACAGAGTGAAACCTTAACATGAATACGGTTACTCCAAAGGAACGGTTTATCCTAGAACAACGCAATTTGGTGAGCCAAGTGGGATTGGTGTACTGATCATTACCTGCAAGTATCTTCAAGATTGGGTGAAAAAATGTTTGCTGAGATTTCAGAACACTCGTAGTTTTTTGGAAGCTTGGCAACCACTTTCAATGAAAGTGATTCTCGTCAGTCTCTGCTTGGGGCTACTTCAATAGGACACAAATCATAGCGATAGAACTTGGAACTACATTATTGTTCCAAGTTTCAAAGAGATAGCACAAACCGTGTTTGATTTAGAGTTCCAACTATATGTATTCATATAGGAGAAAACAGAGTGAAACCTAAACATGAAAACGGTTCCTGCAAAGGAACGGTTTAACCTAGAATAACAAAATTTGGTGAGCCAAGTGGGATTGGTGTACTGATAATTAAATGGAAGTATCATCAAGATTGGGTGAAAAAATGTTTGCTGAGATTTCCGGAAACTCGTAGTTTTTTGGAAGCTTGGCAACCCCTTTCAATGAAAGTGATTCTCGTCAGTCTCTGCTTGGGGCTACTTCAATAGGACACAAACCATAGCGATAGAACTTGGAACTACATTCTTGTGCCAAGTTTTAAAGAGCTAGCACAAACCGTGTTTGATTTAGAGTTCCAACTACATGTATCCATATAGGAGAAAACACAGTGAAACCTAAACATGAAAACGGTTACTGCAAAGGAACGGTTTAACCTAGAAGAACGCCATTTGGTGAGCCAAGTGGGATTGGTGTCCTGATCATTACCTGCAAGTATCATCAAGATTGGGTGAAAAAATGTTTAATGAGATTTTCGGAAACTCGTAGTTTTTTGGAAGCTTGGCAAACCCTTTCAATGAAAGTGAATCTCGTCAGTCTCTGCTTGGGGCTACTTCAATAGGACACAAACAATAGTGATAGAACTTGGAACTACATTATTGTGCCAAGTTTCAAAGAGCTAGCACAAACCGTGTTTGATTTAGAGTTCCAACTACATGTATCCATATAGGAGAAAACAGAGTGAAACCTAAACATGAAAACGGTCACTGCAAAGGAACGGTTGAACCTAGAAGAATGAAATTTCGTGAACCAAGTGGGATTGGTATACTGATCATTAAATGAAGTATCATCTAGATTGGGTGAAAAAATGTTTGCTGAGATTTCCGGAAACTCGTAGTTTTTTGGAAGCTTGGCAACCCCTTTCAATGAAAGTGATTCTCGTCAGTCTCTGCTTGGGGCTACTCCAATAGGACACAAACCATAGCAATAGAACTTGGAACTACATTATTGTTCCAAGTTTCAAAGAGATAGCACAAACCGTGTTTGATGTAGAGATCCAACTATATGTATTCATATAGGAGAAAACAGAGTGAAACCTAAACATGAAAACGGTTCCTGCAAAGGAACGGTTTAACCTAGAATAACGAAATTTGGTGAGCCAAGTGGGATTGGTGTACTGATCATTACCTGCAAGTATCATCAAGATTGGGTGAAAAAATGTTTGCTGAGATTTCCGTAAACTCGTAGTTTTTTGGAAGCTTGGCAACCCCTTTCAATGAAAGTGATTCTCGTCAGTCTCTGCTTGGGGCTACTTCAATAGGACACAAACCATAGCGATAGAACTTGGAACTACATTCTTGTGCCAAGTTTTAAAGAGCTAGCACAAACCGTGTTTGATTTAGAGTTCCAACTACATGTATCCATATAGGAGAAAACAGAGTGAAACCTAAACATGAAAACGGTTACTGCAAAGGAACGGTTTAACCTAGAAGAACGCCATTTGGTGAGCCAAGTGGGATTGGTGTCCTGATCATTACCTGCAAGTATCATCAAGATTGGTTGAAAAAATGTTTAATGAGATTTTCGGAAACTCGTAGTTTTTTGGAAGCTTGGCAAACCCTTTCAATGAAAGTGAATCTCGTCAGTCTCTGCTTGGGGCTACTTCAATAGGACACAAAAAATAGTGATAGAACTTGGAACTACATTATTGTGCCAAGTTTCAAAGAGCTAGCACAAACCGTGTTTGATTTAGAGTTCCAACTACATGTATCCATATAGGAGAAAACAGAGTGAAACCTAAACATGAAAACGGTTACTGCAAAGGAACGGTTGAACCTAGAAGAACAAATTTGGTGAACCAAGTGGGATTGGTATACTGATCATTAAATGAAGTATCATCTAGATTGGGTGAAAAAATGTTTGCTGAGATTTCCGGAAACTCGTAGTTTTTTGGAAGCTTGGCAACCCCTTTCAATGAAACTGATTCTCGTCAGTCTCTGCTTGGGGCTACTGCAATAGGACACAAACCATAGCGATAGAACTTGGAACTACATTCTTGTGCCAAGTTTCAAAGAGCTAGCACAAACCGTGTTTGATTTAGAGTTCCAACTACATGTATCCATATAGGAGAAAACAGAGTGAAACCTTAACATGAAAACGGTTACTCCAAAGGAACGGTTTAACCTAGAACAACGCAATTTGGTGAGCCAAGTGGGATTGGTGTACTGATCATTACCTGCAAGTATCATCAAGATTGGGTGAATAAATGTTTGCTGAGATTTCAGAACACTCGTAGTTTTTTGGAAGCATGGCAACCACTTTCAATGAAAGTGATTCTCGTCAGTCTCTGCTTGGGGCTACCTTCAATAGGACACAATCCATAGCGATAGAACTTGGAACTACATTATTGTTCCAAGTTCAAAGAGATAGCAACAAACCGTGATTGATTTAGAGTTCCAACTATAATGTATTCATATAGGAGAAAACAGAGTGAAAACCTAAACATGAAAACGGTTACTGCAAAGGAACAGTTTAACCTAGAATAACGAAATTGGTGAGCCAAGTGGGATTGGTGTACTGATCATTAAATGGAAGTATCATCAAGATTGGGTGAAAAAATGTTTGCTGAGATTTCCGGAAACTCGTAGTTTTTTGGAAGCTTGGCAACCCCTTTCAATGAAAGTGATTCTCGTCAGTCTCTGCTTGGGGCTACTTCAATAGGACACAAACCATAGCAATAGAACTTGGAACTACATTCTTGTGCCAAGTTTCAAAGAGCTAGCACAAACCGTGTTTGATTTACAGTTCCAAATACATGTATCCATATAGGAGAAAAACAGAGTGAACCTAAACATGAAAACGGTTACTGCAAAGGAACGGTTTAACCTAGAACAACGCAATTTGGTGAGCCAAGTGGGATTGGTGTACTGATCATTACCTGCAAGTATCATCAAGATTGGGTGAAAAAATGTTTGCTGAGATTTCAGAACACTCGTAGTTTTTTGGAAGCTTGGCAACCACTTTCAATGAAAGTGATTCTCGTCAGTCTCTGCTTGGGGCTACTTCAATAGGACACAATCCATAGCGATAGAACTTGGAACTACATTATTGTTCCAAGTTTCAAAGAGATAGCACAAACCGTGATTGATTTTGAGTTCCAACTATATGTATTCATATAGGAGAAAACAGAGTGAAACCTAAACATGAAAACGGTTACTGCAAAGGAACAGTTTAACCTAGAATAACGAAATTTGGTGAGCCAAGTGGGATTGGTGTACTGATCATTAAATGGAAGTATCATCAAGATTGGGTGAAAAAATGTTTGCTGAGATTTCCGGAAACTCGTAGTTTTTTGGAAGCTTGGCAACCCTTTCAATGAAAGTGATTCTCGTCAGTCTCTGCTTGGGGCTACTTCAATAGGACACAAACATAGCAATAGAACTTGGAACTACATTCTTGTGCCAAGTTTCAAAGAGCTAGCACAAACCGTGTTTGATTTAGAGTTCCAAATACATGTATCCATATAGGAGAAAACAGAGTGAAACCTAAACATGAAAACGGTTACTGCAAAGGAACGGTTTAACCTAGAAGAACGCCATTTGGTGAGCCAAGTGGGATTGGTGTCCTGATCATTACCTGCAAGTATCATCAAGATTGGGTGAAAAAATGTTTAATGAGATTTTCGGAAACTCGTAGTTTTTTGGAAGCTTGGCAAACCCTTTCAATGAAAGTGAATCTCGTCAGTCTCTGCTTGGGGCTACTTCAATAGGACACAAAACAATAGTGATAGAACTTGGAACTACATTATTGTGCCAAGTTTCAAAGAGCTAGCACAAACCGTGTTTGATTTAGAGTTCCAACTACATGTATCCATATAGGAGAAAACAGAGTGAAACCTAAACATGAAAACGGTTTACTGCAAAGGAACGGTTGAACCTAGAAGAACGAAATTTGGTGAACCAAGTGGGATTGGTATACTGATCATTAAATGAAGTATCATCTAGATTGGGTGAAAAATATTTGCTGAGATTTCCGGAAACTCGTAGTTTTTTGGAAGCTTGGCAACCCCTTTCAATGAAAGTGATTCTCGTCAGTCTCTGCTTGGGGCTACTCAGTAGGACACAAACCATAGTGATAGAACTTGGAACTACATTATTGTGCCAAGTTTCAAAGAGCTAGCACATTCCGTGTTTGATTTAGAGTTCCAACTACATGTATCCATATAGGAGAAAACAGAGTGAAACCTTAACATGAAAACGGTTACCCCAAAGGAACGGTTTAACCTAGAACAACGCAATTTGGTGAGCCAAGTGGGATTGGTGTACTGATCATTACTTGCAAGTATCATCAAGATTGGGTGAAAAAATGTTTGCTGAGATTTCAGAACACTCGTAGTTTTTTGGAAGCTTGGCAACCCCTTTCAATGAAAGTGATTCTCCTCCTTCTCTGCTTGGGGCTACTTCAATGGGACACAAACCATAGCGATAGAACTTGGGAACTACATTATTGTGCCAAATTTCAAAGAGCTATCACAAACCGTGTTTGATTTACAGTTCCAAATACATGTATCCATATAGGAGAAAACAGAGTGAAACCTAAACATGAAAACGGTTACTGCAAAGCAACGGTTTAAAACTAGAAGAACGAAATTTGGTGAGCCAAGTGGGATTGGTGTACTGATCATTACCTGCAAGTATCATCAGGATTGGGTGAAAAAAATATTTGCTGAGATTTCAGGAAACTCGTATTTTTTTGGAAGCTTGGCAACCCGTTTTCAATGAAAGTGATTCTCGTCAGTCTCTGCTTGGGGCTACTTCAATAGGACAAAAACCATAGCGATAGAACTTGGAACTACATTATTGTGCCAAGATTCAAAGAGCTAGCACCAACTGTGTTTGACTTAGAGTTCCAACTACATGTATCCATATAGGAGAAAACGGAGTGAAACCTAAACATGAAAACCGTTACTGCAAAGGAACTGTTTAACCTAGAAAAACGAAATTTGGTGAGCCAAGTGGGATTGGTGCTTGATAATTAAATGGAAGTATCATCAAGATTGGGTGAAAAACTGTTTGGTGAGATTTCAGAAACTCGTATTTTTTGGAAGCTTGGCAACCCCTTTCAATGAAAGTGATTCTCGTCAGTCTCTGCTTGGGGCTACTTCAGTAGGACACAAACCATAGCGATAGAACTTGGAACTACATTCTTGTGCCAAGTTTTGAAAGAGCTAGCACAACCCGTGTTTGATTTAGAGTTCCAACTACATGTATCCATATAGGAGAAAACAGAGTTAAACCTAAACATGAAAACGGTTACTGTAAAGGAACGGTTGAACCTAGAAGAACGAAATTTGGAGAGCCAAGTGGGATTGGTGTACTGATCATTACCTGCAAGTATCATCAAGATTGGGTGAAAAAATGTTTAATGAGATTTCCGGAAACTTGTAGTTTTTTGGAAGCTTGGCAACCCCTTTTCAATGAAAGTGATTCTCGTCAGTCTCTGCTTGGGCTACTTCAATAGGACACAAACCATAGCGATAGAACTTGGAACTACATTATTGTTCCAAGTTTCAAAGAGATAGCACAAACCGTGTTTGATTTAGAGTTCCAACTACATGTATCCATATAGGAGAAAACAGAGTGAAACCTAAACATGAAAACGGTTCCTGCAAAGGAACGGTTTAACCTAGAATAACGAAATTTGGTGAGCCAAGTGGGATTGGTGTACTGATCATTACCTGCAAGTATCATCAAGATTGGGTGAAAAAATGTTTGCTGAGATTTCCGGAAAACTCGTAGTTTTTTGGAAGCTTGGCAACCCCTTTCAATGAAAGTGATTCTCGTCAGTCTCTGCTTGGGGCTACTCCAATAGGACACAAACCATAGCGATAGAACTTGGAACTACATTATTGTGCCAAGTTTCAAAGAGCTAGCACAAACCGTGTTTGATTTAGAGTTCCAACTACATGTATCCATATAGGAGAAAACAGAGTGAAACCTTAACATGAAAACGGTTACTCCAAAGGAACGGTTTAACCTAGAACAACGCAATTTGGTGAGCCAAGTGGGATTGGTGTACTGATCATTACCTGCAAGTATCATCAAGATTGGGTGAAAAAATGTTTGCTGAGATTTCAGAACACTCGTAGTTTTTTGGAAGCTTGGCAACCACTTTCAATGAAAGTGATTCTCGTCAGTCTCTGCTTGGGGCTACTTCAATAGGACACAATCCATAGCGATAGAACTTGGAACTACATTATTGTTCCAAGTTTCAAAGAGATAGCACAAACCGTGATTGATTTAGAGTTCCAACTATATGTATTCATATAGGAGAAAACAGAGTGAAACCTAAACATGAAAACGGTTCCTGCAAAGGAACGGTTTAACCTAGAATAACGAAATTTGGTGAGCCAAGTGGGATTGGTGTACTGATCATTAAATGGAAGTATCATCAAGATTGGGTCAAAAAAATGTTTGCTGAGATTTCCGGAAACTCGTAGTTTTTTGGAAGCTTGGCAACCCCTTTCAATGAAAGTGATTCTCGTCAGTCTCTGCTTGGGGCTACTTCAATAGGACACAAACCATAGCGATAGAACTTGGAACTACATTCTTGTGCCACGTTTTAAAGAGCTAGCACAAACCGTGTTTGATTTAGAGTTTCAACTACATGTATCCATATAGGAGAAAACAGAGTGAAACCTAAACATGAAAACGGTTACTGCAAAGGAACGGTTTAACCTAGAAGAACGCCATTTGGTGAGCCAAGTGGGATTGGTGTCCTGATCATTACCTGCAAGTATCATCAAGATTGGGTGAAAAAAATGTTTAATGAGATTTTCGGAAACTCGTAGTTTTTTGGAAGCTTGGCAAACCCTTTCAATGAAAGTGAATCTCGTCAGTCTCTGCTTGGGGCTACTTCAATAGGACACAAACAATAGTGATAGAACTTGGAACTACATTATTGTGCCAAGTTTCAAAGACCTAGCACAAACCGTGTTTGATTTATAGTTCCAACTACATGTATCCCATATAGGAGAAAACAGAGTGAAACCTAAACATGAAAACGGTTACTGCAAAGGAACGGTTGAACCTAGAAGAACGAAATTTGGTGAACCAAGTGGGATTTGGTATACTGATCATTAAATGAAGTATCATCTAGATTGGTGAAAAAATGTTTGCTGAGATTTCTGGAAACTCGTAGTTTTTTGGAAGCTTGGCAACCCCTTTCAATGAAAGTGATTCTCGTCAGTCTCTGCTTGGGGCTACTCCAATAGGACACAAACCATAGCGATAGAACTTGGAACTACATTATTGTGCCAAGTTTCAAAGAGCTAGCACAACTGTGTTTGATTTAGAGTTCCAACTACATGTATCCATATAGGAGAAAACAGAGTGAAACCTTAACATGAAAACGGTTACTCCAAAGGAACGGTTTAACCTAGAACAACGCAATTTGGTGAGCCAAGTGGGATTGGTGTACTGATCATTACCTGCAAGTATCATCAAGATTGGGTGAAAAATGTTTGCTGAGATTTCAGAACACTCGTAATTTTTTGGAAGCTTGGCAAACCCTTTCAATGAAAGTGAATCTCGTCAGTCTCTGCTTGGGGGCTACTTCAATAGACACAATCCATAGCGATAGAACTTGGAACTACATTATTGTTCCAAGTTTCAAAGAGATAGCACAAACCGTGTTTGATTTAGAGTTCCAACTATATGTATCCATATAGGAGAAAACAGAGTGGAAACCTAAACATGAAAAACGGTTACTGCAAAGGAACGGTTGAACCTAGAAGAACGAAATTTGGTGAGCCAAGTGGGATTGGTGTACTAATCATTAACTGGAAGTATCATTTAGATTGGGTGAAAAAATGTTTGCTGAGATTTCCGGAAACTCGTCGTCTTTTGGAAGTTGGCAACCCCTTTCAATGAAAGTGATTCTCGTCAGTCTCTGCTTGGGGCTACTTCAATAGGACACAAACCATAGCGATAGAACTTGGATCGACATTCTTGTGCCAAGTTTTAAAGGCCTAGCACAAACCGTGTTTGATTTAGAGTTCCAAATACATGTATCCATATAGGAGAAAACAGAGTGAAACGTAAACATGAAAACAGTTACTGCAAAGGATACAGTTTAACCTAGAAGAACGAAAATTTGGTGAGCCAAGTGGGGTTTTGTGTACTGACCATTACCTGCAAGTATCAAAAGTTTGCGTGAAAAAATGTTTGCTGAGATTTCCTGAAAATCGTCGTTTTTTGGAACTTTGCAACCCCTTTCAATGAAAGTTATTCTTGTCAGTCTTTGCTTGGGGCTACTTCAATAAGACACAAAACCATAGCGAAAGAACTTGGAACTACATTATTTTGCCAAGTTTCAAAGAGCTAGCACAAACCGTGTTTGATTTAGAGTTCCAACTACATATATCCATATAGGAGAAAACAGAGTGTAACCTAAACATGAAAACGGTTACTGCAAACGAACAGTTTAACCTAGAAGAACGCAATTTAGTGAGCCAAGTGGGATTGGTGTACTGATCATTACCTGCAAGTATCATCAAGATTGGGTGAAAAAATGTTTGCTGAGATTTCCGGAAACTCGTCGTTTTTTGGAAGCTTGGCAACCCCTTTCAATGAAAGTGAGTCTCCTCAGTCTCTGCTTGGGGCTACTTCAATAGAACACAAACCATAGTGATAGAACTCGGAACTACATTATTGTGCCAAGTTTCAAAGAGCTAGCAAAAACCGTGTTTGATTTAGAGTTCCAACTACATGTATCCATATAGGAGAAAACAGAGTGAAACCTAAACATGAAAAGGGTTACTGCAAAGGAACGGTTTAACCTAGAAGAACTCAATTTGGTGAGGCAAGTGGGATTGGTGTACTGATCATTACCTGCAAGTATCATCAAGATTGGGTGAAAAAATGTTTGCTGAGATTTCCGGAAACTCGTAGTCTTTTGGAATCTTGGAAACCCCTTTCAATGAAAGTGATTCTCGTCAGTCTCTGCTTGGGGCTAGGTCAATAGGACACAAACCATAGTGATAGAACTTGGAACTACAGTCTTGTGCCAAGTTTCAAAGAGCTAGCACAAACCGTGTTTGATTTAGAGTTCCAACTACATGTATCCATATAGGACAAAACAGAGTGACACCTAAATATGAAAACGGTTACTGCAAAGGAAGAGTTTAACCTAGAAGAACGAAATTTGGTGAGCTAAGTGGGATTTGTGTACTGATCATTACCTGCAAGTATCAAAAATTTGGGTGAAAAAAATGTTTGCTGAGATTTTAGGAAACTCGTAGTTTTTTGGAAGCTTGGCAACCCCTTTCAATGAAAGTGATTCTCGTTAGTCTCTGCTTGGGGCTTCTTAAATAGGACACAAACCATAGCGATAGAACTTGGAACTACATTCTTGTGCCAAGTTTTAAAGAGCTAGCACAAACCGTGTTTGATTTAGAGTTCCAACTACATGTATTCATATAGGAGAAAACAGAGTGAAACCTAAACATGAAACGGTTACTGCAAAGGTACCGTTTAACCTTAATGAATGAAATTTGGTGAGCCAAGTGGGATTGGTGTACTGACCATTACCTGCAAGTATCATCAAGATTGGGTGAAAAAATATTTTCCTGAGATTTCAGGAAACGCGTAGTTTTTTGGTAGCTTGGCAAACCCCTTTCAATGAAAGTGATTCTCGTCAGTCTCTGCTTGGGGCTACTTCAATAGTACACACAAACCATAGCGATAGAACTTGGAACTACATTATTGTGCCAAGTTTCAAAAAGCTAGCACAAACCTTGATTGATTTAGAGTTCCAACTACTTGTATCCGTATAGGAGAAAACAGAGTGAAAACTAAACATGAAAACGGTTACTGCAAAGGAACGGTTTAACCTAGAAGAACGAAATTTGGTGAACCAAGTGGGATTAGTGTACTGATCATTACCTGCAAGGATCATCAAGATTGGGTGAAAAAATGTTTGCTGAGATTTCCGGAAACTCGTAGTTTTTTGGAAGCTTGGCAAGCCCTTTCAATGAAAGTGATTCTCGTCAGTCTCTGCTGGGTGCTACTTCAATAGGACACAAACCATAGCGATTGAACTTGGAACTACATTATTGTGCCAAGTTTCAAAGAGCGAGCACAAACCGTGTTTGATTTAGAGTTCCAACTACATGTATCCATATAGGAGAAAACAGAGTGAAACCTAAATATGAAAACGGTCACTGCAAAGGAACGGTTTAACCTAGAAAAACACAATTTAGTGAGCCAAGTGGGATTGGTGTACTGATCATTACCTGCAAGTATCAAAGTTTGGGTGAAAAAATGTTTGCTGAGATTTTAGGAAAACTTGTAGTTTTTTTGGAAGCTTGGCAACCCTTTCAATGAAAGTGATTCTCCTTAGTCTCTGCTTGGGGCTTCTTAAATAGGACACAAACCATAGAGACAGAACATGGAACTACATTATTGTGCCAAGTTCCAAAGAGCTAGCACAAACCGTGTTCCATTTAGAGTTCCAACTACATGTATCCATATAGGAGAAAACAGAGTGAAACCTAAACATGAAAACGGTTACTGCAAAGGTACGGTTTAACCTAGAAGAACGCAATTTAGTGAGCCAAGTGGGATTGGTGTACTGATCATTACGTGCAAGTATCATCAAGATTGGGTGAAAAAATGTTTGCTGAGATTTTAGGAAACTCGTAGCTTTTTGGAAGCTTGGCAACCCCTTGCAATGAAAGTGATTCTCGTCAGTCTCTGCTTTGGGGCTACTTCAATAGGACACAAAACATAGCGATAGAACTTGGAACTACATTATTCCGCCAAGTTTCAAAGAGCTAGCACAAACCTTGTATGATTTAGAGTTCCCAAATACATGTATCCATATAGGAGAAAACAGAGTGAAACCTAAACATGAAAACGGTTACAGCAAAGGAACGGTTTAACCTAGAAGAATGAAAATTGGGTGAGAAAGTGGGATGTTTGTACTGATCATTAAAAGGAAGTATCATCAAGATTGGGTGAAAAAATGTTTGCTGAGCTTTCAGGAAACTCGTAGATTTTGGAAGCTTGGCAACCCCTTTCAATGAAAGTAATGCTCGTCAGTCTCTGCTAGGGGCTACTTCAATTGGACACACACCATAGTGATAGAATTTGGAACTACATTATTGTGCCTAGTTTCAAGGAGCTAGCACAAACCGTGTTTGATTTAGAGTTCCAACTACATTTATCCATATAGGAGAAAACAGAGTTAAACCTAAACATGAAAACGGTTACTGCAACGGAACGGTTTAACCTAGAAGAACGAAAATTGGTGAGCCAAGTGGGATTGGTGGTACTGATCATTACCTGCAAGGATCATCAAGATTGGGTGAAAAATGTTTGCTGAGATTTCCGGGACTCGTAGTTTTTGGAAGCTTGGCAACCCCTTTCAATGAAATTGATTCTCATCAGTCTCTGCTTGGGGCTACTTCAATAGGAAACAAACCATAGCGATTGAACTTGGAACTACATTATTGTGCCAATTTTCAAAGAGCTAGCACAAACCGTGTTTGATTTAGAGGTCCAACTACATGTATCCATATAGGAGAAAACAGAGTAAAACCTAAATATGAAAATGGTTACTGCAAAGGAACGGTTTAACCTAGAAAAACGCAATTTAGTGAGCCAAGTGGGATTATTGTACTGATCATACCTGCAAGTATCATCAAGATTGGGTGAAAAAATGTTTGCTGAGATTTCAGGAAACTCGTAGTTTTTTGGAAGCTTCTCAACCCCTTTCAATGAAAGTGATTCTCGTCAGTCTCTGCTTGGGGCTTCTTCAATAGGACACAAACCATAGCGATAGAACTTGGAACTACATTATTGTGCCAAGTTTCAAAGAGCTAGCACAAACCGTGTTTGATTTAGAGTTCCAACTACATGTATCCATATAAGAGAAAACAGAGTGAAACCTAAACATGAAAACGGTTACTGCAAAGGGAACGGTTTAACCTAGAAGAACGAAATTTGGTGAGCCAAGTGGGATTTGTGTACTGATCATTACCTGCCAGTATCAAAAGTTTGGGTGAAAAAATGTTTGCTGAGATTTCCGGAAACTCGTAGTTTTTTGGAAGCTTGGCAACCCCTTTCAATGAAAGTGATTCTCGTTAGTCTCTGCTTGGGGATTCTTAATACGACACAAACCATAGCGATAGAACGTGGAACTACATTATTGTGCCAAGTTTCAAAAAGCTAGCACAAACCTTGATTGATTTAGAGTTCCAACTACATATATCCGTATAAGAGAAAACAGAGTGAAACCTAAACATGAAACGGTTACTGCAAAGGAACGGTTTAACCTAGAAGAACGAAATTTGGTGAGCCAAGTGGGATTTGTGTACTGATCATTACCTGCCAGTATCAAAAGTTTTGGGTGAAAAAATGTTTGCTGAGATTTTAGGAAACTCGTAGTTTTTGGAAGCTTGGCAACCCCTTTCAATGAAAGTGATTCTCGTTAGTCTCTGCTTGGGGATTCTTAAATACGACAAAAACCATAGCGATAGAACTTGGAACTACATTCTTGTGCCAAGTTTCAAAGAGCTAGCACAAACCGTGTTTGATTTAGAGTTCCAACTACATGTATCCATATAGGAGAAAACAGAGTGAAACCTAAACATGAAAACGGTTTCTGCCAAGGAAAGGTTGAACCTAGAAGAACGCAATTTGGTGAGCCAAGTGGCAAATGGTGTACTGATCATTACCTGCAAGTATCATCAAGATTGGGTGAAAAAATATTTTGCTGAGATTTCCGGAAACTCGTAGTTTTTGGAAGCTTGGCAAACCCCTTTCAATGAAAGTGATTCTCGTCAGTCTCTTCTTGGGGCTACTTCAATAGGACACAAACCATAGCGATAGAACTTGGAACTACATTATTGTGCCAAGTTTCAAAGAGCTAGCACAAACCGTGTTCGATTTAGAGTTCCAAATACATGTATCCATATAGGAGAAAAGAGAGTGAAACCTAAACATGAAAACGGTTACTGCAAAGGTACCGTTTAACCTTAATGAATGAAATTTGGTGAGCCAAGTGGGATTGGTGTACTGACCATTACCTGCAAGTATCATCAAGATTGGGTGAAAAAATATTTCCTGAGATTTCAGGAAACTCGTAGTTTTTGGTAGCTTGGCAACCCCTTTCAATGAAAGTGATTCTCGTCAGTCTCTGCTTGGGGCTACTTCAATAGTACACAAACCATAGCGATAGAACGTGGAAACTACATTATTGTGCCAAGTTTCAAAAAGCTAGCACAAACCTTGATTGATTTAGAGTTCCAACTACTTGTATCCGTATAGGAGAAAACAGAGTGAAACCTAAACATGAAAACGGTTACTGCAAAGGAACGGTTTAACCTAGAAGAACGAAATTTGGTGAACCAAGTGGGATAGTGTACTGATCATTACCTGCAAGGATCATCAAGATTGGGTGAAAAAATGTTTGCTGAGATTTCCGGAAACTCGTAGTTTTTTGGAAGCTTGGCAAGCCCTTTCAATGAAAGTGATTCTCGTCAGTCTCTGCTTGGGGCTTCTTCAATAGGACACAAACCATAGCGATAGAACTTGGAACTACATTATTGTGCCAAGTTTCAAAGAGCTAGCACAAACCGTGTTTGATTTAGAGTTCCAACTACATGTATCCATATAGGAGGAAACAGAGTGAAACCTAAACATGAAAATGGTTACTGCAAAGGAACGGTTTAACCTAGAAGAACGCAATTTAGTGAGCCAAGTGGGATTGCTGTACTGATCATTACGTGCAAGTATCATCAAGATTGGGTGAAAAAATGTTTGCTGAGATTTCAGGAAACTCGTAGTTTTTGGAAGCTTGACAACCCCTTTCAATGAAAGTGATTCTCGTCAGTCTCTTCTTGGGGCTACTTCAATAGGACACAAACCATAGCGATAGAACTTGGAACTACATTATTGTGCCAAGTTTCAAAGAGCTAGCACAAACCGTGTTCGATTTAGAGTTCCAAATACATGTATCCATATAGGAGAAAACAGAGTGAAACCTAAACATGAAACGGTTACTGCAAAGGTACCGTTTAACCTTAATGAATGAAATTTGGTGAGCCAAGTGGGATTGGTGTACTGACCATTACCTGCAAGTATCATCAAGATTGGGTGAAAAAATATTTCCTGAGATTTCAGGAAACTCGTAGTTTTTGGTAGCTTGGCAACCCCTTTCAATGAAAGTGATTCTCGTCAGTCTCTGCTTGGGGCTACTTCAATAGTACACAAACCATAGCGATAGAACGTGGAACTACATTATTGTGCCAAGTTTCAAAAAGCTAGCACAAACCTTGATTGATTTAGAGTTCCAACTACTTGTATCCGTATAGGAGAAAACAGAGTGAAACCTAAACATGAAAACGGTTACTGCAAAGGAACGGTTTAACCTAGAAGAACGAAATTTGGTGAACCAAGTGGGATTAGTGTACTGATCATTACCTGCAAGGATCATCAAGATTGGGTGAAAAATGTTTGCTGAGATTTCCGGAAACTCGTAGTTTTTTGGAAGCTTGGCAACCCCTTTCAATGAAAGTGATTCTCGTCAGTCTCTGCTTGGGGCTTCTTCAATAGGACACAAACCATAGCGATAGAACTTGGAACTACATTATTGTGCCAAGTTTCAAAGAGCTAGCACAAACCGTGTTTGATTAGAGTTCCAACTACATGTATCCATATAGGAGGAAACAGAGTGAACCTAAACATGAAAATGGTTACTGCAAAGGTCGGTTTAACCTAGAAGAACGCAATTTAGTGAGCCAAGTGGGATTGCTGTACTGATCATTACGTGCAAGTATCATCAAGATTGGGTGAAAAAAATGTTTGCTGAGATTTCAGGAAACTCGTAGTTTTTTGGAAGCTTGACAACCCCTTTCAATGAAAGTGATTCTCGTCAGTCTCTGCTTGGGGCTACTTCAATAGGACACAAACCATAACGATAGAATTTGGAACTACCTTCTTGTGCCAAGTTTCAAAGAGCTAGCACAAACCGTGTTTGATTTAGAGTTCCAACTACATATATCCATATAAGAGAAAACAAAGTGAAACCTAAACATGAAAACGGTTACTGCAAAGAACGGTTTAACCTAGAAGAACGAAATTTGGTGAGCCAAGTGGGATTTGTGTACTGATCATTACCTGCAAGTATCAAAAGTTTGGGTGAAAAAAATGTTTGCTGAGATTTTTAGGAAAACTCGTAGTTTTTTTGGAAGCCTTGA